>NW_025411433.1:2520-4681 GCF_002201575.2 Neomonachus schauinslandi | reverse complement strand
TAGGACAAACTGGAGACGGGCCATTTGACACATGGACTCTGCCTAGCTGTGTTGAAAAATACTTTGATTCCAAGCCTTCAAATACCCATGTGGAGTCTGTGCTCACCTCATTCACACAGAGAGCTCCTGGACACAGAACCGCTAAGAAGAAAATGTCTCCCTGCAGCAGGAGCATCAGGGTTTGCTTGGGAGCACGACACAGGTGAGCGTGGGGCTGGGCCAGCCCCTGGTGGCACTGCTACTTGGGAGGAGCCCCTCTGCCTTTGTATCAGTTATTAAAAACAGAATTTGGACCCTTTGGTCAGGCTCCCCCAAATTCTTCTAAGAAGTGAGCATGTTCAATGGCTTGAGCTTTGTTTTGGCAACCCCCTGCCCAAAGTTGCTTACGGACTGTTCTGCACCTTGTTTCCAAGGCTGTGCAACACAAAGTAGACTCTGTTTTGAGGAGGTGGCAGTTAAGTAGACATTTATTTTTGACTGTGACTTGTTCAGGACCCCATTTTACATAATACCTTGTTTCCTTTATTATTGTTTCTAGAAAGGAAAGTTCTATTAAAATTGTCCTAGTTTGAATAGAGAACAGTTTTATTATTTAGGGCTTATTTGAAAAATTCTGAGTTTAATTCAAGTGTAGGCCAGTATCTTCCAAAGTAAGGTAATATTCAGAGACAGTGTTCTTATTACATGAACCCGTCTTCTGTCCTACGATGCAAAGCATATTCTGCACCTCCTTCATAAGCACTGCTCGCTTCCCTCCCCAGTCACAGAAGAGTGTGCTTCCCCACTGGGTTTCCTTCCAGTCATCAGATTCATGATTTCTGGCCTTTTATGCAGCTTAGGGAAGCCAGTTTGCCACTGATTGAAAGTTTATAATCTCTCTTTGGCGCAACCTGTTTAGAGTCATGGTGAGTTCCTGGTGTTCCTCTTCTTTCTTCTCAGCCCCAGAATCTGGCTTACCAGACAGCATTTAGAACCCAGTGCAGACGCGGGATGAAGAGGACCTTTGCATCTAGATGCATGGCTGTATGGCTCTGGACACAGATATCTAGTGGCAAGAGCACGCCAAGGCAAGTTATTGGATTCCGTAGTTGCCCTCAAAGGCTAGAGTCACCCAGTCTGGATGCACCCAAAGGAGCACCTGAACCAGCCCAATCCCAAAGTGGTTTTCTAGATTTATTTAATTAATTTCTTTATTTACATCAGGATGTCCAGTTGTTCCAGCTTCTTTCTGAAAAGACAATATTTGGTTCATTGTTTCTTTGACCAAAATCAGTTAACTATATTCATGTGAGTCTTTTTCTGGGCCTTTTTTTTTGTTTTGTTCTGCCATTGATGTCTTCATTTATTCTCACACCAGACAGCCAGTCATGATTTATGCAACTTTGTAGAAAATCTTGAATTTGGATATCACTCATCTTTCAACATTCTTCCTTTTCAATATAGTGTTGGCTATTTTAGGTCTTTTTTCTCCCACATAAGTTATATATCACATCGTCAATGTCCACAACATAACTTGATGGAATTTTCATTGGTATTTCAGTAGATCTATAAATCTCAACAAATAGAACGAGTATCTTCACATTAAGTACACCTATCCTTGAAAATGGAGCATCTCATCATTTATTCAGTTCTAATTGCAGTCATCAGAATTCTGTACCATTTTCCATAGAGATCTGGTACATATTGTATTACATTTGTAACCAACAATTTTCTTTCTTTTTCTTTCTTCCTTTTTTCTTTTTTTCCCCCTTAGTGCTAATGTAAGTGACATTGTGTTTTCCAGTTCATATTACACTTGTTCATTGATGGAATATGGTAGGGTTGCACTTGGTATATTAAAATTTTGTCTTGCAATTTTGGTAAATTATTTATCATTTTCACGAGTGCTTTGTCAACTCTTTTGAGTTTTCTATCCAATAAATAGCTCAAGTATGAACAACAGCGTTTTTAACTTTTCCTTCTCCATTTATATACGTTTCTTTTCTGTTCCTTGTCTAATTGTATTTCTTACTACTTTCTGCACAATGCTGAAAAGGAGTAGTGAGAGGTTAACATATCTGTCTTGCTCATGATCTTAGTGGGAAGGCTTCTAGTTTCCCACCATTAAGTATAAATTTGGCAGGAAGTTTCTTGTAGTTGTTGTTGTTTTTTTTTTTTTTTT
>NW_025411433.1:2112-2420 GCF_002201575.2 Neomonachus schauinslandi | reverse complement strand
TTGCCCCAGTTTACTGAGAGGTTTTTTTTTATTTTTTTATTTTTTTTATTTGTATGATAATCCCCATACATTACATCATTAGTTTTAGATGAAGTGTTCCATGATTCATTGTTTGTGCATAACACCCAGTGCTCCATGCAGAATGTGCCATCCTCAATACCCACCACCAGGCTAACCCATCCTCCCACCCCCCTCCCCTCTAGAACCCTCAGTTTGTTTTTCAGAGTCCATCATCTCTCATGGTTCGTCTACCCCTCCGATTTCCCCCGCTTCATTCTTCCCCTCCCACTACCTTCTTCTTCTTCTTT
>NW_025411433.1:0-2012 GCF_002201575.2 Neomonachus schauinslandi | reverse complement strand
TTAACATATATTGCATTATTTGTTTCAGAGGTACAGATCTGAGATTCAACAGTCTTGCACAATTCACAGCGCTTACCAGAGCACATACCCTCCCCAGTGTCTATCACCCAGTCACTCCATCCCTCCCACCCCAACCCCCAATCCAGCAACCCTACTGAGAGGTTTAATTTATTTTATTTTATTTTATTATTTATTTTATTTTATTTTATTTGTGTGACAGGGAGAGACACAGTGAGAGAGGGAACATAAGCAGGGGGAGGGGGAGAGGGAGAAGCAGGCTTCCCGTGGAGCAGGGTGCCTGATGTGGAGGTGCCCCGAGAGTTTTAATTTTTGAGTGGGTATCAGATACTGTAAAATGGATTTTATGTTTTAATATGGTGTTGTGATTATTTTATAATTTAGTCTGTTGATATAATGAATTGCATTAAATGATTATGAAAGAAGGGGCAGAGATCACGACTAATACCAAGGAAATAGAAACAATTATTAGAAATTTTTATCAACAACTATATGCCAATAAACTGAGCAATCTGGATGAAATGGAGGCCTTCCTGGAAACCTATAAGCTGTCAAGACAGAAACAGGAAGAAACTGACAACCTGAGTAGGCCAATTACCAGTATCGAGATTGAAGCAGTGATCCAAAACCTCCCAAAAAACAAGAGTCCAGGGCCTGATGGATTCCCTGGGGAATTCTGCCAAACATTCAAAGAAGAAATAATACCTATTCTACTGAAGCTGTTTCAAAAAATAGAAACAAAAGGAAAACTTCCAAACACATTGTATGAGGCCAGCATTACCTTAATCCCCAAACCAGGCAAAGACCCCATCAAAAAGGAGAATTTCAGACCAATATCACTGATGAATATGGATTCCAAAATCCTCAACAAAATCCTACCTAATAGGATCTGACAATACATGGAACGGATCATCCACCACGACCAAGTGGGATTTATCCCTGGGATGCAAGGGTGGTTCAACATTCGCAAATCAATCAATGTGATAGAACACATTAATAAGAGGAGGGAGAAGAACCATATGGTCCTCTCAATTGATGCAGAAAAAGCATTTGACAAAATAAAACATCCTTTCCTGATTAAATCTCTCCAGAGTATAGGGATAGAGGGAACATTCCTCAAGTTCATAAAATCCATCTATGAAAAACCCACAGCGAATAGCATCCTCAATGGGGAGAAGCTGAGAGCCTTTCCCTTAAGATCAGGAACACGTCAAGGGTGCCCACTCTCACCACTGTTGTTCAACATAGTACTAGAAGTCCTAGCAACAGCAATCAGACAACAAAAAGAAATAAAAGGTATTCAAATTGGCAAAGAAGAAGTCAAACTCTCTCTTTTTGCAGACAACTTGATACTTTATGTGGAAAACCCAAAAGACTCCATCCCCAAATTACTAGAACTCATACAGCAATTCAGTAATGTGGCAGGATACAAAATCAATGCACAGAAATCAGTTGCTTTCTTATATACTAACCTTGCAACTGTAGAAAGAGAAATTAGAGAAATGATTCCATTTACAATAGCACCAAAAACCATAAGATATCTTGGAATATACCTAACCAAAGAGGTAAAGGATCTATACTCTAGGAACTACAAAACACTCATGATTTTGGAATGTTAAATCGATCTTTCATACCAGGAATAGATCCACATCGTTGTGGTGTATAATTCTTTTTATACATTGTTGCATTTAATGTGTAATAATTTTTTGAGGCGGTTTGCATCTATGTTCATAAGAGACACTGATGTGTAGTTTTTTTCTATCATTTCTATCATAATGGGGTAATGGTGATATCACAGAAGGAATCAGAAATGTTTCAGTTGCTTTTATACTCTGAAGAATTGTAGATAATGAATTTAATCTATTCCTTCAAAGTTTAATAAAATTTGCCAGGGAACCCACCTGGGCCTGCGTTTCTGTTTTGGGAGGTTATTAATTATTTATTCAATTTATTCAATAGACATAGACCTATTCATTTTGTCTATTCCTTCTTAA
>NW_025411432.1:0-4684 GCF_002201575.2 Neomonachus schauinslandi | reverse complement strand
GGGTCACAGAAAGACCGGGGGTGCCTGAGTGTGGCAGAGCTCCCAGGTATCGGAGCAGGGAAGCCGGCTGCAGAGGCGGAGCCCAGGCGCGGGCTCTCAGCTCGGGGTGGCCATAGACCGTGATCCGCAGCACAGTCGGGCCCTTGCTCCTCCAGCAGGGACCCAACCAGCGGCAGATCCGGGGAGACTCAGCTTCCTCCCCCGGGAGGAGCCGCGCGGGTGTGCGCCGCAGGGATCTGCTGGGTTTGGAGACTCCACCCGGGGTCGGGTGCCAGAGATAGAAACGCGCGGTCACAGGCCAGGTGAGCACGGAGTGCGGCTGGAGACCGGGGAGACGGGAGTGACTGACGGCTTTTCTCTGGGGGCTCACTGAGAAGCGGGACCCCGAGTTCTCGGCTCCTCCGGGGCGGAGATTGGGAGGCCGCCATTTTCACTCTCCGCCTCCAAAGCTGTACGGAAAGCTCGCAGGGAACAAAAGCCCCAGAGAGCAAACCCCAGCAGATTACTTAGCTGGGAGGGGGCAAGGGCGGGGCAATTCTGCCTCCAGCAAAGACATTTGGAAACCAAGGCAACAGGCCCCTCCCCAGAAGATCAGCGAGAACAGCCAGCCAAGACCAAGTTTACCCATCAATGAGAACGGCAGAACTCCAGCTCTAGGGGACTACTACACATAGAATTCATGGCTTTTTTACCATGATTCTGTAGTCTTTCAAAGTTAATTTTTTTTTAACTGTCTTTTTTTCTTTTTTTATTCTTTTTGAATTTTTCTTTTTCCCTTTTTCAACCAACATCTTATCAATCCCTTTTTTTTAAAAAAAAACATTTTTATTTTTCATTTTTAGAGTCACATTCTATCCCTTCATAGTAGTTACCCATATTTTTGGCTTATATATATAAGTTGTTCTCTCTTTAAAATTTTGAGATAGTTTCTTCTAACAGATCAAAATATACCCTAAATCTCTAGTATATGGTGTTTTCTGTTCCCCTGCCTGATCACATCCTCTCCCTTTTTTTTTTCTTTTTTTAAATCCTCTTCTTTCTTTTTTCAAACAACTTCTTATCAATTCCTTTTATAAAATTTTTTATAATTTCCATCTTTACAGTCATATTCCATCCCTTCATCATATCAACCCTTATTTTTGTACATATATAAGTTTTTCTTTCTTTAAAATTTTGGGAGGCACTTTCTTCTAAAAGACCAAAATACACCCCAAATCTAGTGTGTGGCACTGATCATATTTGATCACATTCTGGTTTTTTTGTTGTTGTTGTTTTGTTTTGTTTGTTTTTGTTTTTATCTTTATCTTTTTCTTTTTTTTCTTTTTCTTTTTTCTCTCTTTCCCTTTCTTTTCCCACTGCTTCAGGTTTTTTCTGATTTGTTTAGAGTATATTTTCTGGGGACGTTGTTACTCTGCTAGCATTTTGTTCTCTCATTAATCTATTCTCCTCTGCACAAAATGACAAGACGGAAAAAATCACCTCAACAAAAAGAACAAGAGGTAGTACCGACTGCCAGGGACCTACTCAATACGGACATTAGTACAATGTCAGATCTAGAGTTCAGAATCATCACTTTAAAGATACTAGCTGGGCTTGAAAAAAATATGGAAGTTATTAGAGAAACCCTTTCTGGAGAAGTAAAAGAACTAAAATCCAACCAAGTAGAAATCAAAAAGGCTATTAATGAGGTGCAATCAAAAATGGGGGCACTAACTGCTAGAATAAATGAGGCAGAAGAGAGAATCAGTAATATAGAAGATGAAATGATGGAAAATAAAGAAGCTGAGAAAAAGAGAGATAAACAACTACTGGATCACGAGGGCAGAATTCGAGAGATAAGCGATACCATAAGACGAAACAACATTAGAATAATTGGGATCCCAGAAGAAGAAGAAAGAGAGAGAGGGGCAGAAGGTATAATGGAGCAAATTATAGCAGAGAACTTCCCTAATTTGGGGAAGGAAACAGGCATGAAAATCCAGGAAGCACAGAGAACCCCTCTCAAAATCAATAAAAATAGGTCAACACCCCGACATCTAATAGTAAAACTTACGAGTCTCATAGACAAAGAGAAAATCCTGAAAGCAGCTCGGGAGAAGAGATCTGTAACCTACAAGGGTAGAAACATTAGACTGGCAACAGACCTATCCACAGAGACCTGGCAGGCCAGAAAGGACTGGCAGGATATATTCAGAGCACTAAATGAGAAAAATATGCAGCCAAGAATACTATATCCAGCTAGGCTGTCATTGAAAATTGAAGGAGAGATAAAAAGCTTCCAGGACAAACAAAAACTAAAGGAATTTGCAAACACAAAACCAGCCCTACAGGAAATCTTGAAAGGAGTCCTCTAAGCAAAGAGAGACCCCAAAAGCAACATAGACCAGAAAGGAACACAGACAATATACGGTAACAGTCACCTTACAGGCAATACAATGGCACTAAATTCCTATCTTTCAATAGTTACCCTGAATGTAAATGGGCTAAATGCCCCAATCAAAAGACACAGGCTATCAGACTGGATTAAAAAACAAGACCCATCGATATGCTGTCTGCAAGAGACTCATTTTCGACCCAAAGACACCCCCAGATTGAAAGTGAGGGGGTGGAAAACCATTTACCATGCTAATGGACACCAAAAGAAAGCTGGGGTGGCAATCCTTATATCAGACAAATTAGATTTTAAACCAAAGACTGTAATAAGAGATGAGGAAGGACACTATATCATACTTAAAGGATCTATCCAACAAGAAGATCTAACAGTTGTAAATATCTATGCCCCTGACATGGGAGCAGCCAATTATATAAGCCAATTAATAACAAAAGCAAAGAAACACATCGACAACAATACAATAATAGTGGGGGACTTTAACACCCCCCTCACTGAAATGGACAGATCGTCTAAGCAAAAGATCAACAAGGAAATAAAGACTTTAAATGACACACTGGACCAAATGGACTTCACAGACCTATTCAGAACATTCCACCCCAAAGCAACGGAATACACATTCTTCTCTAGTGCCCATGGAACATTCTCCAGAATAGATCACATCCTAGGTCATAAATCAGGTCTCAACCGGTACCAAAAGATTGGAATCATTCCCTGCCTATTTTCAGACCACAATGCTTTGAAACTAGAGCTCAATCACAAGACAAAAGTCAGAAAGAACTCAAATACATGGAGGCTAAAGAGCATCCTACTGAAGAACGAATGGGTCAACCAGGAAATTAAAGAAGAATTAAAAAAATACATGGAAACCAATGAAAATGAAAACACAACTATTCAAAATCTTTGGGATGCAGCAAAGGCAGTCCTAAGAGGAAAGTATATAGCAATACAAGCCTTTCTCAAGAAGCAAGAAAGGTCTCAAGTATACAACCTAACCCTATACCTAAAGGAGCTGGAGAAAGAACAGCAAATAAAGCCTAAACCCAGCAGGAGAAGAGAAATAATCAAGATCAGAGCAGAAATCAATGAAATAGAAACTAAAAGAACAGTAGAACAGATCAATGAAACTAGGAGCTGGTTCTTTGAAAGAATTAACAAGATTGATAAACCCCTGGCCAGACTTATCAAAAAGAGAAGAGAAATGACCCACATCAACAAAATCATGAATGAAAGAGGAGAGATCACAACCAACACCAAAGAAATACAAACAATTATAAGAACATATTATGAGCAACTCTATGCCAGCAAATTAGATAACCTGGAAGAAATGGATGCATTCCTAGAGATGTATCAACTACCAAAACTGAACCAGGAAGAAATAGAAAACCTGAACAGACCTATAACCACTAAGGAAATTGAAGCAGTCATCAAAAATCTCCCAACAAACAAAAGCCCAGGGCCAGATGGCTTCCCAGGGGAATTCTACCAAACATTTCAAGAAGAATTAATACCTATTCTTCTGAAACTGTTCCAAAAAATAGAAATGGAAGGAAAACTTCCAAACTCATTTTATGAGGCCAGCATTACCTTGATCCCAAAACCAGACAAAGACCCCATCAAAAAGGAGAATTACAGACCAATATCCCTGATGAACATGGATGCAAAAATTCTCACCAAAATACTAGCCAATAGGATCCAACAGTACATTAAAAGGATTATTCACCACGACCAAGTGGGATTTATCCCTGGGCTGCAAGGTTGGTTCAACATCCGCAAATCAATCAATGTGATACAATACATTAACAAAAGAAAGAACAAGAATCATATGATCCTCTCAATAGATGCAGAAAAAGCATTTGACAAAGTACAGCATCCTTTCTTGATCAAAACTCTTCAGAGTATAGGAATAGAGGGTACATACCTCAATATCATAAAAGCCATCTATGAAAAACCTACAGCAAATATCATTCTCAATGGGGAAAAACTGAGAGCTTTCCCCCTAAGGTCAGGAACGCGGCAGGGATGTCCACTATCACCACTGCTATTCAACATAGTATTGGAAGTCCTACCCACAGCAATCAGACAACAAAAAGAAATCAAAGGCATCCAAATTGGCAAGGAAGAAGTCAAACTCTCACTCTTTGCAGATGATATGATACTTTATGTGGAAAACCCCAAAGACTCCACCCCAAAACTGCTAGAACTCATACAGGAATTCAGTAAAGTGGCAGGATATAAAATCAATGCACAGAAGTCAGTGGCATTCCTATACACCAACAACAAGACAGAAGAAAG
>NW_025411431.1:0-4684 GCF_002201575.2 Neomonachus schauinslandi | reverse complement strand
GGGTCACAGAAAGACCGGGGGTGCCTGAGTGTGGCAGAGCTCCCAGGTATCGGAGCAGGGAAGCCGGCTGCAGAGGCGGAGCCCAGGCGCGGGCTCTCAGCTCGGGGTGGCCATAGACCGTGATCCGCAGCACAGTCGGGCCCTTGCTCCTCCAGCAGGGACCCAACCAGCGGCAGATCCGGGGAGACTCAGCTTCCTCCCCCGGGAGGAGCCGCGCGGGTGTGCGCCGCAGGGATCTGCTGGGTTTGGAGACTCCACCCGGGGTCGGGTGCCAGAGATAGAAACGCGCGGTCACAGGCCAGGTGAGCACGGAGTGCGGCTGGAGACCGGGGAGACGGGAGTGACTGACGGCTTTTCTCTGGGGGCTCACTGAGAAGCGGGACCCCGAGTTCTCGGCTCCTCCGGGGCGGAGATTGGGAGGCCGCCATTTTCACTCTCCGCCTCCAAAGCTGTACGGAAAGCTCGCAGGGAACAAAAGCCCCAGAGAGCAAACCCCAGCAGATTACTTAGCTGGGAGGGGGCAAGGGCGGGGCAATTCTGCCTCCAGCAAAGACATTTGGAAACCAAGGCAACAGGCCCCTCCCCAGAAGATCAGCGAGAACAGCCAGCCAAGACCAAGTTTACCCATCAATGAGAACGGCAGAACTCCAGCTCTAGGGGACTACTACACATAGAATTCATGGCTTTTTTACCATGATTCTGTAGTCTTTCAAAGTTAATTTTTTTTTAACTGTCTTTTTTTCTTTTTTTATTCTTTTTGAATTTTTCTTTTTCCCTTTTTCAACCAACATCTTATCAATCCCTTTTTTTTAAAAAAAAACATTTTTATTTTTCATTTTTAGAGTCACATTCTATCCCTTCATAGTAGTTACCCATATTTTTGGCTTATATATATAAGTTGTTCTCTCTTTAAAATTTTGAGATAGTTTCTTCTAACAGATCAAAATATACCCTAAATCTCTAGTATATGGTGTTTTCTGTTCCCCTGCCTGATCACATCCTCTCCCTTTTTTTTTTCTTTTTTTAAATCCTCTTCTTTCTTTTTTCAAACAACTTCTTATCAATTCCTTTTATAAAATTTTTTATAATTTCCATCTTTACAGTCATATTCCATCCCTTCATCATATCAACCCTTATTTTTGTACATATATAAGTTTTTCTTTCTTTAAAATTTTGGGAGGCACTTTCTTCTAAAAGACCAAAATACACCCCAAATCTAGTGTGTGGCACTGATCATATTTGATCACATTCTGGTTTTTTTGTTGTTGTTGTTTTGTTTTGTTTGTTTTTGTTTTTATCTTTATCTTTTTCTTTTTTTTCTTTTTCTTTTTTCTCTCTTTCCCTTTCTTTTCCCACTGCTTCAGGTTTTTTCTGATTTGTTTAGAGTATATTTTCTGGGGACGTTGTTACTCTGCTAGCATTTTGTTCTCTCATTAATCTATTCTCCTCTGCACAAAATGACAAGACGGAAAAAATCACCTCAACAAAAAGAACAAGAGGTAGTACCGACTGCCAGGGACCTACTCAATACGGACATTAGTACAATGTCAGATCTAGAGTTCAGAATCATCACTTTAAAGATACTAGCTGGGCTTGAAAAAAATATGGAAGTTATTAGAGAAACCCTTTCTGGAGAAGTAAAAGAACTAAAATCCAACCAAGTAGAAATCAAAAAGGCTATTAATGAGGTGCAATCAAAAATGGGGGCACTAACTGCTAGAATAAATGAGGCAGAAGAGAGAATCAGTAATATAGAAGATGAAATGATGGAAAATAAAGAAGCTGAGAAAAAGAGAGATAAACAACTACTGGATCACGAGGGCAGAATTCGAGAGATAAGCGATACCATAAGACGAAACAACATTAGAATAATTGGGATCCCAGAAGAAGAAGAAAGAGAGAGAGGGGCAGAAGGTATAATGGAGCAAATTATAGCAGAGAACTTCCCTAATTTGGGGAAGGAAACAGGCATGAAAATCCAGGAAGCACAGAGAACCCCTCTCAAAATCAATAAAAATAGGTCAACACCCCGACATCTAATAGTAAAACTTACGAGTCTCATAGACAAAGAGAAAATCCTGAAAGCAGCTCGGGAGAAGAGATCTGTAACCTACAAGGGTAGAAACATTAGACTGGCAACAGACCTATCCACAGAGACCTGGCAGGCCAGAAAGGACTGGCAGGATATATTCAGAGCACTAAATGAGAAAAATATGCAGCCAAGAATACTATATCCAGCTAGGCTGTCATTGAAAATTGAAGGAGAGATAAAAAGCTTCCAGGACAAACAAAAACTAAAGGAATTTGCAAACACAAAACCAGCCCTACAGGAAATCTTGAAAGGAGTCCTCTAAGCAAAGAGAGACCCCAAAAGCAACATAGACCAGAAAGGAACACAGACAATATACGGTAACAGTCACCTTACAGGCAATACAATGGCACTAAATTCCTATCTTTCAATAGTTACCCTGAATGTAAATGGGCTAAATGCCCCAATCAAAAGACACAGGCTATCAGACTGGATTAAAAAACAAGACCCATCGATATGCTGTCTGCAAGAGACTCATTTTCGACCCAAAGACACCCCCAGATTGAAAGTGAGGGGGTGGAAAACCATTTACCATGCTAATGGACACCAAAAGAAAGCTGGGGTGGCAATCCTTATATCAGACAAATTAGATTTTAAACCAAAGACTGTAATAAGAGATGAGGAAGGACACTATATCATACTTAAAGGATCTATCCAACAAGAAGATCTAACAGTTGTAAATATCTATGCCCCTGACATGGGAGCAGCCAATTATATAAGCCAATTAATAACAAAAGCAAAGAAACACATCGACAACAATACAATAATAGTGGGGGACTTTAACACCCCCCTCACTGAAATGGACAGATCGTCTAAGCAAAAGATCAACAAGGAAATAAAGACTTTAAATGACACACTGGACCAAATGGACTTCACAGACCTATTCAGAACATTCCACCCCAAAGCAACGGAATACACATTCTTCTCTAGTGCCCATGGAACATTCTCCAGAATAGATCACATCCTAGGTCATAAATCAGGTCTCAACCGGTACCAAAAGATTGGAATCATTCCCTGCCTATTTTCAGACCACAATGCTTTGAAACTAGAGCTCAATCACAAGACAAAAGTCAGAAAGAACTCAAATACATGGAGGCTAAAGAGCATCCTACTGAAGAACGAATGGGTCAACCAGGAAATTAAAGAAGAATTAAAAAAATACATGGAAACCAATGAAAATGAAAACACAACTATTCAAAATCTTTGGGATGCAGCAAAGGCAGTCCTAAGAGGAAAGTATATAGCAATACAAGCCTTTCTCAAGAAGCAAGAAAGGTCTCAAGTATACAACCTAACCCTATACCTAAAGGAGCTGGAGAAAGAACAGCAAATAAAGCCTAAACCCAGCAGGAGAAGAGAAATAATCAAGATCAGAGCAGAAATCAATGAAATAGAAACTAAAAGAACAGTAGAACAGATCAATGAAACTAGGAGCTGGTTCTTTGAAAGAATTAACAAGATTGATAAACCCCTGGCCAGACTTATCAAAAAGAGAAGAGAAATGACCCACATCAACAAAATCATGAATGAAAGAGGAGAGATCACAACCAACACCAAAGAAATACAAACAATTATAAGAACATATTATGAGCAACTCTATGCCAGCAAATTAGATAACCTGGAAGAAATGGATGCATTCCTAGAGATGTATCAACTACCAAAACTGAACCAGGAAGAAATAGAAAACCTGAACAGACCTATAACCACTAAGGAAATTGAAGCAGTCATCAAAAATCTCCCAACAAACAAAAGCCCAGGGCCAGATGGCTTCCCAGGGGAATTCTACCAAACATTTCAAGAAGAATTAATACCTATTCTTCTGAAACTGTTCCAAAAAATAGAAATGGAAGGAAAACTTCCAAACTCATTTTATGAGGCCAGCATTACCTTGATCCCAAAACCAGACAAAGACCCCATCAAAAAGGAGAATTACAGACCAATATCCCTGATGAACATGGATGCAAAAATTCTCACCAAAATACTAGCCAATAGGATCCAACAGTACATTAAAAGGATTATTCACCACGACCAAGTGGGATTTATCCCTGGGCTGCAAGGTTGGTTCAACATCCGCAAATCAATCAATGTGATACAATACATTAACAAAAGAAAGAACAAGAATCATATGATCCTCTCAATAGATGCAGAAAAAGCATTTGACAAAGTACAGCATCCTTTCTTGATCAAAACTCTTCAGAGTATAGGAATAGAGGGTACATACCTCAATATCATAAAAGCCATCTATGAAAAACCTACAGCGAATATCATTCTCAATGGGGAAAAACTGAGAGCTTTCCCCCTAAGGTCAGGAACGCGGCAGGGATGTCCACTATCACCACTGCTATTCAACATAGTATTGGAAGTCCTACCCACAGCAATCAGACAACAAAAAGAAATCAAAGGCATCCAAATTGGCAAAGAAGAAGTCAAACTCTCACTCTTTGCAGATGATATGATACTTTATGTGGAAAACCCAAAAGACTCCACCCCAAAACTGCTAGAACTCATACAGGAATTCAGTAAAGTGGCAGGATATAAAATCAATGCACAGAAGTCAGTGGCATTCCTATACACCAACAACAAGACAGAAGAAAG
>NW_025411430.1:0-4685 GCF_002201575.2 Neomonachus schauinslandi | reverse complement strand
AGGACAACTGCCTGGCTCTTGGCCAGTGGGTGAGGGCAGGGACAGCCCCCTGCTCTTCTGGCAAGGACCGCAGGTGAAGAAGGCTGCCTGGCGAGGGGCCAGAGATTGGGGGGCGGGGACATCTCCTCCTGCTCAACCAGGGCCTGGTGGTGACTTAGGGGTCCTGGTGCAAGCAGTCACCAAAACCAGGACACCAGCGCTCCGGGGGGAGCGAGGACTCCACTTCTGCTCCCCGCCCGTCCCCCGGGCGCCGGACCGCACACACGCAGCCAGGAGCAGCCCGGCCTCCCTCACGGCACTGTGTATGCCGGCTCACGTCCCTGCTCCAACCCACAGTTTGCAGAACAGAGCCCACGCTCATTAATGGGAGACTGTGACCCACACGGAGAGCCGCCAACCCCCTGCGCGCCTGCAGACGCTCCCCAGGCGGAGGCCACCTGCCCAGCTCACTCCCCGCTCTCTGACACCCGCCCACAAGCATAGTGGGCGCCCAGCTCCATGCTCTCCCTCGCTGGTCCCAGAGGCTGCCTCTGCCTGTCCATTCAGCATCCCTGCCTGGTCCAGAAGAGCTGGCTGCAAGCTTTGTGCACTGGCCCCGAGCACCGCACCCCATACTGCCTTTCGAGAATGTGAGCCTGGAGGATGCAGACTGTGCACTGGATGCAGAAACCTCCCCCTGCCTCCTGGCAACGCACCTTGACCACATACTTGGCTCCCAAGCGGTGCCCCCATTGCCAAACAGGGAAGAAGTGGCCACATGGACCCTCCCACCCCAACACAAGCAGTGACTCTGTAAGACACTTGGAAGATCAGGCCAGGGAGCACAAAGAACCACCCAAACCAGAAAAGTAGGGCATCTGTACCCAGATGTGGGAAATTGAGGCTACTACCCAGGCGCAAATCCCCCACTCCGGTAGAGGGTCCAGGTGTGGGGTGTCTGTGAAGGGAAATGCCATTCCCTCTGTTGGGGTCTTACTCCCTAATGTCAGCGATTCAGGGCTGGATGCCAAGATCTGGCTGGTGCTTGCCACCATCCAGAGTGCAGTACCCATGTAGGGTCACTGTGCCCAGATGTTGGTGCTTCCATGGCCTGCAGGCCTCTGGCCTAGGCTGGCTTCAGCCTGATGTCTTGGCTACACACCACCTGGGCAGCCTTTTATCATTTGGGGTATGTTCTCCTGAGTGAGCAAAGGATGCCAAGGCTGAAGACAAGAGGAAGACCAGTAGCTGGGAGAGCTCTCCATGGGAATCAAAGCCAACTTTGAGAGAACTGGGTGGATTTTAACACAAGCAAGAACAGTAATAAATAACTCTCCAAGAAAGAGTTTAAGCTAACAAATTCCCTCCCAATGGCTGTGGAATTACATTAATATTTAAAATAAAATTCTGTTTTTTTGGAGAGACTGGGTGGCTCAGATGATTAAGTGTCTTCCCTCAGCTCATGTCATGATCTCCAGGTCCTGTGATCAGCCCCATGTGCAGCTCCCAAGTCGGTGGGGAGTCTGCTGCTTCTTCTCCCTCTGCCTCTCCCCCCAGCTTGTTCTTTCTGTGTCTCTGTGTCTCTCCCTCAAATGAATAAATAAAATCTTTACAAACAAAAAAAATAAAATTTAAATATTTTTTAAAATCTGCTTTTTAATTTCGTTTACAAGAAGGACAAGATTGAAAGACCTAGCCAGAAGGCCAGGGCTCCCTGGGCATGGCCCAGCATGAGAAGGGAGCTGGGAGCAAGGGAGGAGACCCAGGTCCTGAGCTCAGAGGAGTCCTATGCTGAGGACATGGAAGGGAACATGGGCTGCTGCGTGGGTCACCTCCTGGAGTGGGGGTTGCATGACCTTCAGGATGTCGGTCAGCTTTACACTGTTCACACACACTGACTGCTCTAGAGCTCAAGGCCAGCTGCTGAGGGGGTGCTAATCCGATAGAAAGGAAAAGCGAAGCAGAGTGTCTACACACAGGTCTTTCTACATAGACCATCTCTAACCCGAGGTCTCGCAGCCTTTGTGGCAAAACGTGGCTCCAAATTTGGGCCACTTAAAGTCTCTGTTTGCAACAAGCACTTTCACATTCCATTGGCCAAAGCAAGTCAAGCAGCCAAGCCCATTCAGAGAGAAAAGTAAATTTGATCCATCCGGAGGGCTGTGACCAGGAAGGGAAGGTGAAAACATGGGGACAGATAATACAGTGTACTTTACTTTCCTAGCCTATAATCCCCTCAACACAATGATCTTTATTCTGTTTCCAGTGCCCAGCACAACATCTGGCATTAGTAAATGAAGCCAAGATGTTTGAAGAAAAGACTATGACCAGTTTTTTCTATACCTGGTTATACCTCTAATTCTTTTCATTTTGGATCCAGAAGGATTTAGGTTTGAATGCAAGCACCCTCATATGTAGCTCAGGATTTGGGGGCAGGAACATCAAGAATAGTAAAATTAAGAACAGACAGTATTTCTTGAGTGCTTACTGTGTGCTAGAAAGCCTGCTAAAGGTTTTAAGTTTCCTATGTCATTTCAAAATAAAGCAGATGTACAATGTATGCCCAGGGCAGAAATTGAACCCATGTTGTGAGATTTTGCTGGTAATGCTTGAGGTTTGTCTTTCTTGAGATCCCATGAGCAGGGCCAACGAACATTAAAAGTTGAAAATCTCCTTTATTTTATCAATGTCTAGCATGTCTTTTACTTACAGTGGCTCAGTCATTTACTCTTATTACTGAGGTCCAAAGTTTAGAACAAAAATACTGTGACAATGGTTGGAAGCAGCACAAATGTAAATTTTAATTAATTTACTAAATATAAAATAAGTATTTTTTAGAACAATGAAAACTAGTCAAGTGAGAGCAAAATGTATTCCTACAACAGAAATTTCATAATGGATCCCGTTTGGCTGCTGCCAGTTTATCCAATTCCTCTCACAATAGACGTCCCAGAAAATGTTTCTCAAGACATTTTCTCAAAGCCCCCTTGACGTCTTTGTTCCTCACACTGTAGATAAGGCCGTTCTACACAGGTATGAAGATGGTGTAAGAAGCAGAGACCACCTTGTCATGGGCCACTGAGCGGTAGGATTTGGGCCACACGTAGATGAGTAGGAGAGTGCCACAGAAGAGCCCCACCACAGCCAGGTGAGAGGAGCAGGTGACAAACGCTTTCTTCTGAGCTGCAGTGGACCGCATGCAGAGCCCAGCAGCCAAGATGAGACTGTAGGAAGCCAAAGTGAGAGACAGAGTGATCAAGAGCATCAGGAGGCAATACACATACAGGAAAAACTTAAAAAAGGTAGCGTGGGCACAGGGAAGGTGCGTGAGTGTGGGTGCCTCACAAAAGAAGTGGTTGATTTCTCGAGAATGGCAGTAAGGGAAGCTCAGAGTGGCACCAGGCTGCATCAGCCCATCCACCCCTCCCGGAAGCCAGGAGCCTGTGGTCACGTGCAAGCAGAGCTTCTGATTCCTGAGGATGGGGTAGCGCAGGGGGTGAGGTATGGCCACATAGCGGTCATAGGCCATGGCCGCTAAGAGGAAGCACTCACCCTCTCCCAGCATGGGAAACAGTAAAATCCGGTCTCCACAGCCAGCAGGAGAGATGGACCTGGTGCCCATCAGGTAGTTGGTTGCCATTTGGGGGACTATGGTGGAGACCAGCATCATGTCCATGAGGGAGAGCTGGCTAAGCAGGAAGTACATGGGTGTGTGCCGCTGGGGTCCTCATGGATGAGCACAATCATGAGGGCACTGCCCATCAGGGAGATGAGGAAGAGCATGAGCACCCTTGAAAAGAGGAACAGATGGGTCTGTGTGTAGTTAAAGAGCCCTAAAAGAATGGAGTTTATCTCTGTGGTGTCATTTGCATCTTCCATGGATCCATTCATGCCTGGAAGACAAGGAATGAGAGTTGCTTGGAGCTAAGTTTAGGCATTTACTTAAGAAGAGGTGGTCAAATGACACAGAAACCAAAATGAGACTTGGAGGAATAATTACATCTTTAATCTTTCACTTTGTGACAGGATATTTGCCTTAGCATCCTATCACACTGCTCTGCTGTTATTACACAGTATTTTTTAACCCTAAGATTATTGCATAACAAGTATATATCACAGTACACATTACATTTCTATTATTTCTCTATGTCTTGTTAGTATGCCACACATAATTTACTCATGATGTTAGGAAATATTACGAAATTCCAGTTTTCTAAATTTGTGTACTTCTGTGTTGAAAGAGCCTCATAGTCCCACATTTTAGTCCATATTGATGTGATATATCGCTTAATTATGACTTTTCCATGTTTCTCATATGCTCAACGTAGTTTCTCAAGATTTCCTTCAATGCCATGAGGAATTGTTTTAATATAAAAAATACACAAAACTAAATGTAAAACTACTATAACTCAGATTGCAGGTGAGGGACACAAAATGGCTATATTTCTCTATTTTCCATGTGCATTCAGCATATGATTTCAATATACCAGGCTCCCAGCTACCACAGATACTGCTCTGGAGCACCTATCACCATACAGGCTATGTCATCATGGTGTGTACTTGTGATTACAGGGAATTTGTCTCAGTTTAGAGAACTTGCAACAATTAATTTTTATACCTAATATGTACTCACAGAATGCTGAATTTATTTAAATGTGTGCATTATAAAAATAAATTTCATAAATGAATATAACCCTAGGGAACAT
>NW_025411429.1:0-4686 GCF_002201575.2 Neomonachus schauinslandi | reverse complement strand
CGTGGCGTGGGGGTGGGGTGGGTTAGTGTGCCTTTCCAAAGGTGCCCCAAGTGGGTAGCGGTGCTGTGGGCCTGGGAGCAGCCAAGATGACCCCACAAGGCCCAGGCCGAGGACCCTGCCAAGCGAGTGGTCCTGGGGCCGCGTGCAGGAGGCTAGGTGGAGGTCAGTGTGAGCGGCCCGGGCCGGAAGGCTGGCTGGAATGCACACAGGAGAGGGAAGGCTCGGGAGGAAGGGGTCATAGGCCCCTGTGCTGAAAGACCACCCGGCCCTGGGCAGGGCCCTCCATCCCTGGAGAGGGGCTTCCAAGACCTTCCCCTTGCCCCTAGGAAAGACAGGGACAGCTCTACGAAAGCAGATGGGAGAGTTCACATGGTGACAGAGGCAGCAGAGGGCCACAGGGGCCGTGGCTGGGCATCCGCGGGGTCCTCGGCTTCATTGGGCACACCTGGCCTGGGTTGCCTGCCCTGAGCTGGACAGACACCCAGAGGGGTTCAGACTCCAGAGAAGGGCTGTCAGAACAGAGGCAGCCCAGGCCCCTCCCTGCTGTCCACCTGTGTGGGGGGGGGGGGGGGGGGCAGGCTGACAGGCTGACAAGTCAGGGGGACCCCAGTCCCCTCCACCTACAGATTCCCAGGACGCTGCTGATGACTCCCCAGCCCTGACCCCTCCCTGGGCCCAGCGCTCGGCTAGAGCCAGAAGTTTCTCCAACAGCGGCCCCTCCCCCCATCCCTGAGGCCTCCAAGTTGATAGTAATCCTTTTGTAAAAGGAAGACTCTTGAGAGTTATCCTCCTGGAGTCGGTATGTATTTTGTGGGCGAGAGGGGCATTTTTGTTCTTCATTCTGGGTCAGAGTTCAGCCTGGGAGGTATAGATACTTCATCTGGGGCAGAGGCAGTCTCCCCTGCTCAGGGGGAAGTGACTGCCAGTTCCTCCCCTTGGCCCCGCTGCCCCTCTCCCCAACCCAGCCCAGCACTCTCAGCTCTGAGTACCCCCAGGCAGGGCCTTGCCTCCAGGAAACCGAGGGAGAGGCCTGGACCAGTCATCCACGCTTCTGGGACCCAACACCGGCCCTGAGGCTCAGCCACCAGATGTCCTACATCTGTCCATCCCTTACCCTGTGAACCTTCCCGGTGGGCCCCTGAGGCCCCTCAGGGACTGTCCCACCTACCCACTGCTCTCCCAGGAAGGGTGTCCATACCTGCCCCCATCCTGGCCCGGCAGGGCTATGGAGAAGGTCCAGGACAAGAAGAGAATGGGGGGGCGGGGTCTGGGAGGGTGCCCTCTCGCGGAAGATGTGGCCTTGCTGGAGCCCCGTGGCCATTTGAGGAAAGGCATCTTGGCCAGGAGGCTGCATTGAGGTGGTCCAAAACCTCCCGGCTGATCGGCCGCTGGCCTGTGTCCAGGAGGCCTCCCTGCCTGCTCTGCATGGAGCTCTGGTGCCCGCCAAGTGCCGGAGACCTGCCGCGAGCCCCACGCCCCATCTCCGCAGCCCCCAGTCCCGTCTGCGCCTCTGTGTGAGCCTGCCCTGGGACTGGGGCAGCTCCACAGGCAGGGCCAACCCTCTCCTCCTCTGGCCTCTCTTCTGCTTCCCTCAAGAACACCCCCTCTGCACCTCGGATAGAATGGCAAGATGGGGACCCACTGTCAGCCCGCCCCAGCCAACGCTGGGGCCTCTGGGGAGCTCCTTGGCCAGATGTTTCCAACAAAAACTGCTGTAGCAGTCTCCAGGAGGGTGGCTGCCTCCCCTCCACCCCCGGAGCTCAGGGACCTCGGGCCCTGTCACCTTCTGCAGCTGCCAGCCATCGGGCCAGACTTGCAGGCCAGCACCCCCCGCTGGGTCTCAGCAGCAGCTGTAGGGCGGGGCCCGGGGGGCAGCTCCCCGGCCAGATGGCCGCCTGGCCAGCTGCGTCCACGGAGGCTCTGCCTGCACCACTGCGGTGGCCTCCTGTCATCCCCGTGCCCGAGACCACGATGGGCCAGAGAGGGGATCCGAGGGCAGGGGGGCGGGGGCGGCAGCTCCCAAGTGCCTTCCCGGGGCTGCCTGGGACAGCCCCTCCTGGGGAATGGGGGGTGGGCCAGGGGCTCTTAACCCGGGCCTTCCCACTCCCAGCAGTGAAGCCCCTCCTCCCGCTCTAGCTCATCCCTACCTGGGCGGGCCTCCCCGGCTTCCGCAGGCAGCGTTCTAACCTGCTTCGGCCCCTCTCCGCGCCCCGCAGCCTCGGTCAGGGCCCCAAGGAGAGCTTTGTCCCACTAGCCAGGCAGGGCAGGCCAGGACACTCTGCCCGCCCAGGGCCTCACTCTGGCCCGCCTGGGGAACTGTCTGCCCAGAGCCCCAGGATGGCCGGCCTCCCTCCCTGCCTCCGTGGCCTCTGGGGCCCGACCTGGGGAAGCAACACTGGACGGGTAGGTGCCCCGGAGCAGTCAGGATTTGGTTGGACATCCCTCTCAGAAGCCACTGCGTTCACTCGAGACATGTACTGAACCCCCATTTTGTGCCCAGCCAGCTTCTTAGCATCAAGGAGACCGCGGGAAAACCTTGAGGTCGTGCGGTCTCGGGACCTGGGGAATGCTCTAGAGGAGGCTCAAGTGGAGAAAGGAGAAGGTGGGCCTGGGGGGCTCTTAGCTGCGGTGGTCAGTGAAGACCGCTGTCGGGGGTGGGGCCCTGGGAACAAAGACAGAAATGGGGGAGGAGCCAGGGAGGGCTCTCTGGGGGAACACAGTGGGAACCCCAGGGCCCTATAGTTAACCTTCCACTTTGCAGATGAGGATTTCAAGGTTCAAGGAGGTCGAGTGTTGTGTCTGAGCTTGGGAGGGGGCAGCGGGCAGGCTGTAAGCCAGACAGGACCCCCGGGGGCCGTCCATCAGGGTTCACTCTGACCTGACCTGAATCCGGCTCCTCCTGCTGGGGGCCTGGGCGAGGGGGGCTGGCCCTCCTTGAGGCTGGTGGGAGGGGGTGTTGTGCAGAGTGGACAGACCTCAGGAGCCGTCTCAGTGGCTGAGTGCAGTGTGAGTTCAGGGTTCCAAGGGTGCTGGCCAGATTTAGGAAAGAAAAATGCAGGATGTCCAATCAGATGTGAACTTCAAATGACTAAGAAATAATGTTTGAGTATAAAAATGTGGCTTTCCTTCCCACAGACTTGAGATACCAGTTGTGCCGGGCCCCTCCTCAGGTCTCCAACCCGAGGATTTGACTAGGACCCCTGGGTGGCTCACACCGCCCCCCCCACCATCCCACAGGGGCCGCTCCCTCCTCCTGAGGAGCTGGGCTGGAGGCCTTCCCACTCCTCCTGCAGCCTGAGGTCCCACCCTCTGTAACCCCTAGTCCCGGCCTCCTTTCCACCTGCCCCCTACCCCTGGCTGGGGCTCCTCCTCCCCAGCCCAGCCTCCATCTCTGGGGCTGCGGGCAGTGCAGGTGGGAATTCAGGAGCCTGTCGGGATTCGAATCCCGGTTCAGGGACTTACTGCCTGCCCTATGGCCGCTGCGTGGCCGTGGGCCCTTCCCTCACTACCCCCACCCCCCCCTGCAAACGGGTGTAATGATGAGAGCATCTAGCTAGCTGCATTGCTGGGAAAGGATGCTGAGCAGTGCTCAGTGCCTGGACTCTGCTCCATCAAGGGCAGCCCCTTTAGATCACTGCCCTGGGAAGAGACTGCCAGCCAACAGTCTCCCCCACCCCTGGGGCCCCAACTTCTCCAAAATCATCGCTTTCTATTTCCCTCAGGTTATTTCCTTCTCTCGGCAGGACTAGATGCCCCCTGACACCTTCAGGCTGCTCTTGCCCCTTGCCCCCAGGGTGCCAACTCCGCCCCTCCGCAGGCTCTCCCCCTCCCTAAACACTTCTGCCTGCTCCGGACTCCGGGGCACTTGGGCCTCCGACCGACAGGCGTTTGTCGGCCTATCCGCCACGTCTGCAGAATCGTGCCCTGTCCCTGGGGCTCTGGGACACAGAGCTCAGGGTGCCTGGCCCCCTGCAGAGGTTGCGCTAGGCTCCGCTGCCAGGGTGGGAGTCCCCTGTTGTGGACGCTGCCGTGGAGATCCCGCTTAAGTGTTTGGAAGAAGGCACCAGCCAAATTGACTCCAATTTAAGAAGAGGCTTTCAACGAAGAAGGGGTGTCATCTTTTCAAAATTTACGACCCCCTCCATGTGTCCTCTCCTTCCTCCCACGGCCAGCGCCCCGCAAAGTGCGCCCTCGGGTGACAGCCCCAGCGCGGGCCCGGAAAGGAGCCGGTCCTCGGAAGGGGTTCCTTAGCAGAGGGGCGCATTTGGGACCCCGTGGGGGCGGGGGGGGTAGACGCCCAGGCCCAGGCGGCAAATATCGCGAGAGAGCCCCCTCCCCCGCCGCGCCCCTCATCCCCTCCCACCCCGGTGCCCCAGCTGGCGGCTCGCCGGGCCCGGCTGGGCGAGGCGGGGCGGGCCGGGAAGGGGCGGCGAGGGTGACCTCAGCGGTTCCGCCGCTCCGGGAAGTCGCCTCGGCCCGCCCCCTCCAGCCCCCGCCCCGAGTTTCGCTCTCTCCGGGGCGGGGCGAGCGGCGGGCGGTGTCTGGCCGGCCAAGTTGGAGCGCGCCCCGCCCGGCGCCCTCCCGTCCCGCGCCCTCCCCGCCGGGGCACGCTGCCCGGAGCCCCGCGCACCGGGGCCGCACCGGGGAGGGTGCGCGGCGCGGGCGGCGGCCAGAGAGCCGCGCGGG
>NW_025411428.1:0-4687 GCF_002201575.2 Neomonachus schauinslandi | reverse complement strand
GATCCCAACCTTTTGGCACCAGTTGAGATATGATTTTTGACCTAGGATGTGATCCTTTAATTAGAATATTCCATGGGCACTAGAGAAGAATGTGTATTCTGTTGCTTTTGGATGGAATGTTCTGAATATGTCTGTAAAGTCCTTTTGGTTCAGTGTGTCTTTTAAAGTCTATATTTCCTTGTTGATCTTTTGCTTAGACGATCTCTCCATTTCAGTGAGGGGTGTGTGAAAGTCCCCCACTATTATTGTATTGTTGTTGATATGTTTCTTTGCTTTTGTTATTAATTGGCTGCTCCCATGTTAGGGGCATAGATATTTACAATTGTTAGATCTTCTTGTTGGAAAGACACTTCAACTATGATAGAGTGTCCTTCCTCATCTCTTCTTATAGTCTTTGGTTTAAAATCTGATTTGTCTGATATAAGGATTGCCACCTCAGCTTTCTTTTGGTGTCCATTAGCATGGTAAATGATTTTCACCCCCTCACTTTCAATCTGGGGGTGTCTTTGGGGCTAAAATGAGTCTCTTGCAGACAGCATATCAATGGGTCTTGTTTTTTTTTTTTTTTTATCCAATCTGATAGCCTGTGTCTTTTGATTGGGGCATTTAGCCCATTTACATTCAGAGTAACTACTGAAAGATATGAATTTAGTGCCATTGTATTGCCTGTAAGGTGACTGTTACTCTATATTGTCTGTGTTCCTTTCTGGTCTATGTCACTTTTAGGCTCTCTCTTCGCTTAGAGGACCCCTTTCAATATTTCTTGTAGGGTTGGTTTTGTGTTTGCAAATTCCTTTAGTTTTTGTTTGTCCTGGAAGCTTTTTAGCTCTCCTTCTATTTTCAATGACAGCCTAGCTGGGTATAGTATTCTTGGCTGCATATTTTTCTCCTTTATTGTTCTGAATATATCATTGCAGTCCTTTCTGGCCTGCTAGGTCTCTGTGGATAGGTCTGTTGCCAATCAAATGTTTCCATATTGTAGGTTACAGTAGCAGCTGATGGAGGCCCCCTCCCCCGCCATCTATCTTCCCAAATGTCACCTTGGATTCACTTCTCCACATGTCCTACCTTCCAGAAAGTGGCCGCTTTTCTGTTCAGTGAGTTGCTGCTATTCTCTTTGATCTCCTGTTGAGTTCATAGGTGTTCAGAATGGTTTGATCCCTATCTAGCTGAATTCCTAGGACCAGACAAAATTTAGATCTCCTACTCCTCCACCATCTTGCTCCTCCCCTGCAATCTATCTTATTTAGTGTATGGTTTATTATGGGACTCAGTCGGTTTTCTTAATTAAGTTATTTTCTTCATTGTTGATTTCAAGTGTTCTTTGTATATTTAGAACACAATTGTTTTTCACATGTATCTTTTGGAAAGAGATCCTTTTTTTCAAGATTTTTTAAGTCTGGAGCTTGCTGTTTATTTTTGAGTTTTTTGAGATCATAAGATTTTCATTTTAATAAATTGCAGCTTATCAATTTTTTTATAAATAATTTATGCCTTGGGATTGGAGCCAGCCTGGCTTGTGAGCTCTGCTGAGGAGCCGGAGGTGGGGCCGCAGTTACCTCCATATCTGCCCCTGGTCCCTGACCCCTCAGAGGCATGGTGTGAGGGGCAACATTGAAACAGCCCAGGGAGATTGAGGCCAGGCTGTGGAGCCCTGGCTCCCCAAAGTGGTGGTGCTGCACCCCTCTGCCCGGCCCCTCTCTGGCCTCAGGCACCCAGACACTGAGCCACCACCTCTTCTCCAGAGCAGACCCCACCACTGACTCTGCAGCACCCCACCGCACCCCACAACAAGCCGTGCCTTCCAACACTAGAACAAATTTTTCAGAACATAAAACAAGAATATAATCCTTATTAGAGTTGGAGACATTTAGAAGTTATTCTGAATCAGAGTGAAGCTTGTACTTCGGAAAGTCAGCATCATTCCTCAGCACTCACAGCCCCTAGTTCTCCAGGTTCCTCCTGGATGAAGAAGGACCAGCCCTCTTTTCCCCTCCGACAAGTCAGAATAATATGTGAGCATCTCTTAAAAGAGTATGAAGAGAAAATTCGGGAGGAGTATGAGCAAATCCTCAATACCAAACTAGCAGAACAATATGAACCTCTTGTGAAATGCACACATGATCAGATTATGTGATGATATGGGACAAGGCCAACAAGCTATGTGTCCTGAAGCTTTCTTGCATATCTGGGTACCAGGTTTGACCTCAAGAGATGGCTGCTGTACACTTTTTGCAACTGGTTTGTTACCACATTTCAGCTCCAACTTGGCATCCTGCGAACATGTAAACGTTTCTTCAGGTGCATTTCATACAACTTGGAAGACCTTAAAACTTTCTGGTTGCCACAAGCATATCTTTCTTTTCTGCTCATCCAATAAACAGCTGTGCCCTACTGTGATAGATTTTCCAAACAAAAATACCTGGAGCAGCAGTTTAGCAAAATATGCCCTCAGTGGCACTCAACAAATGGGGTTTCCCCAAGCACGGTTCTGTAAGAAGTGTGTGGGACTGTGTGTGTATATGTTTGTGTGTGTGTGTGTGTGTGTGTGTATTTTAAGTTATTATGTATATTGTGCAAATATTTTTTTTGATCTTGGGGGTTCTGGCTGTGAATTTGATGCATGACAATTATAGTTAAAAACATTTGCTTGGTCTACAGAAGATCATTAATGTTTTGTGACCATATAAGTTGTCACGGTGGATTGTTTTATGTTGTAGGTGTTATTGTTAAATACAGGGACTGTTTCCAGGCACAGAATATGAATCATAAGTTAGGATGGACATTAGGGGTGATTATGAGGACATAGCAAAGGTCCGTGGTCCTAGGTCTTCAATTGCGTGGTGAGGAATTAGGACAAACTGGAGACGGGCCATTTGACACATGGACTCTGCCTAGCCGTGTTGAAAAATACTTTGATTCCAAGCCTTCAAATACCCATGTGGAGTCTGTGCTCACCTCATTCACACAGAGGGCTCCTGGACACAGAACCACTAAAAAGAAAAGGTCTCCCTGCAGCAGGAGCATCAGGGTTTGCTTGGGCGCACGACACAGGTGAGCGTGGGGCTGGGCCAGCCCCTGGTGGCACTGCTACTTGGGAGGAGCCACTCTGCCTTTGTATCAGTTATTAAAAACAGAATTTGGACCCTTTGGTCAGGCTCCCCCAAATTCTTCTAAGAAGTGAGCATGTTCAACTGCTTGAGCTTTGTTTTGGCAACCCCCTGTCCAAAGTTGCTTACGGACTGTTCTTCACCTTATTTCCAAGGCTGTACAATAGAAAGTAGCCTCTGGGGGTGCCTGGGTGGCTCACTCATTAAGCGCCTGCCTTTGGCTCAGGTTAGGATCCCAGGGTCCTGGGATCGAGCCCCGCATCGGGCTCCCTGCTCTGCGGGAAGCCTGCTTCTCCCTCTCCCATTCCTCCTGCTTGTGTTCCCTCTCTCGCTGTCTCTCTCTCTCAAATAAATAAAATCTTTAAAAAAAAAAAAAAAGAAAGTAGCCTCTGTTTTGAGGAGGCGGAAGTTAAATATACATTTATTTTTGACTGTGACTTGTTCAGGACCCCATTTTACAAAATACCTTGTTTCCTTTATTATTGTTTCTGGAAAGGAAAGTTCTATTAAAATTGTCCTAGTTTGAATAGAGAACAGTTTTATTAATTAGGGCTTATTTTGAAAAATTCTGAGTTGAATTCAAGTGTATGCCAGTACCTTCCAAAGTAAGGTAATATTCAGAGACAGTGTTCTTATCACATGGCTTAGAGAAATTATGGAATATTCTTATTCAAAGATTCCTTATTAATGAATGTCTTTGACTTAAATTTAACCAAAAACTGCAACATTATTCTTTGTACATTTTCATTATATACTGTTAACAAGCTTAGTTGCAAACAAATAAAATACTTAAGCTATTTGTTAAAATAATAGTAAGAATTTAGGCCTCGGGACCTATGGGTGTCATTGGTGAAGCGCATGATACTTGATCTCAGGGTTGTAAGTTTGAGCCCCATGTTTGGTGTAGAGATTTCTTTTAAAAATCTTTAAAAAATAATTTATGTGTTCGTATTGTGTCTAATGTTCATTTTCACACTCGACATCATCTAGGTTTCTCCGATGTTATCATCTACACACTTGGTAGCTTTACATTTTACATTTAGGTCTGCAATGCATTTTGAGTTAATTTTGGTGAAGGATATATAGTGTTTTTCTAGATTTATTTATTTACATCAGGATGTCCAGTTGTTCCAGCGTCATTTTTTTTTCTTTCTTTTTTTTTTGGATGGGCCTAAATAACTCCGAGGAAGTGTAGACAAGTTATGGTTCCTACTGTGGTCTCAGGCCTCCCCAGCCTTGCTGCAGGACAAGATTTGAGAAGGGAATTTTGTCCTTTGTGTCATCCTGGTGCCTGTCCTTAATTTACTGATTCGTTCTGAGACCCACAGCACTGGTGTTTTAATCCTGTTTCTGTCGCTAACCATGTGATTTTCGCCAAGCCACTTTATCTTTCTGGGCTTCAGTTTCTTTTTCTGTAAGAACAAAACAAATATTGGACTAGGTCCTCTAAAAGCCTCTCCCTGGGACTAGAGTGTCACATATTGACTCCAAGCCTTCCTGTAATAGGCTAAGACTTAGCTGGGGAGGGTTGTTGAGGATCGTATTTGAAAATAAAAATGCCTGATCTAGAAGACAAA
>NW_025411427.1:0-4687 GCF_002201575.2 Neomonachus schauinslandi | reverse complement strand
TGGTCCCAAAGATGTGGTCTGGGATGAGAGACTTTGTAAAGAAAGTCCTAAAGATCAAAAAAGACAGTGAGTTCTAGTAGTGATCTCAGTGGGCTCATAGCTGGTAGCCATCACTCTGCTTGATAGTGATGAGCTGCTCACAAAACCACTCAACCCACTAGAAGGGAGAAGTAAAGTTGTGCAGTGGCCATGTTTTCAGCAGACTCAGTGAAGACGTTATAGGCCCTGACCATTGCAATGCTGGTGATAACGCTTTTAGAATGATTGCCCCTGAAGTAGGTCTTGAGAAAACGATAAATTGGGTACCCTGAACATCGTGGCAGGTGTTTAATGATTGTTTTGATGTGCCATAGTGTTGCTAAGAAGATGTCATTTCTCCCACATTCCAGAGAGCTGAAAGCCAAGAAAATATGTTAAGTTTGCAATGAGTAGTCTTTTGAAATTGGGAGCCAGGGGTTACTTTCTCCCTTGATTCCCAGCAGACTCTGGATGGGAAGACCATTGCCTTGTGCAGAGAGAGACCTAGAAGATGAAAATGACAGTGATGGGGTGGTGGGTATCTCTCCACGGCTTTAAAGCTTAGGCTTTTCCAAATTTTTTTTTTTTAAAGATTTTATTTATTTATTTGAGACAGAGAGAACGAGAGAGAGAGAGCACATGAGAGGGGGGAGGGTCAGAGGGAGAAGCAGACTCCCTGCCGAGCAGGGAGCCCGATGCGGGACTTGATCCAGGGACTCCAGGATCATGACCTGAGCCGAAGGCAGTCGCTTAACCAACTGAGCCACCCAGGCGCCCCCAAATTTTTTTTAAAAAGAAATTGACAGCCCCAAAAACCTGGTGACCGACCGGGTGACAGAGGACATGGCCACCATCTTGTGGGACCCGGTGCAAGCTGTCATCGACAAGTACATGGTGCGCTACACCTCTGCCGATGGGGACACAGGGAGGTCTCCATGGGGAAGGAGCAGAGTAGCGCCATCCTGACGGGCCTGAGGCCAGGTGTGGAGTACAAGGTCCAGGTGTGGGCCCAGAAGGGGCCCGGGAGAGCAAGAAGGCCGACACCAAGGCCCCGACAGGTAAGGGAGCATGCGTCATCACTGTGTCACTCCTGAACTCATGGTCTGTTTCAGTTGGTTTTCCTTCTGTGACCTTGGCAGAAAGGGAGGTTTTCTAGAACTGCAGGTTGGTGTCCTTGCAGAGTCCACTGTGTACCCCTTACTTTGACTTCATGGCTTCTCTTAGAATGCATAGTTTGTCTTGTCTTCAAACTTTGGTTTTTAAAGATTGATATTATTACTCGCAGTTCTTTGTTGTCTGCTTGTGCATCTTCTGTGTTGTTAAACTACTAAATGCTTCCCCTGATAAGGAATAAATGTGATTGAAAGCCCAAGAGCCCGTCCTGTGGAGGGAGCCTGACTGTGATCCCAAACCTGCTTTGTTTTCCCTCCTTACTTGTTCAAACCCTTTCTGTGGAACTTGTTCTTTCTTTCCACCCTTTGGATGACTGTTTTAGGCAGAAATAATAAAATGTTTTATTAGCTAAAAATAAGCAAATAACTGATCACTTTTAGTCCCCAACATGTATCATTTTAGTAATTATCCATACTTCATTTAAATTTAAAGCTTCTCCCCACCATCCGCTTGGGCCATTGCAGGCTAACTGCCTGCCCTGGGAAGGAGACGTGCTCAGCTTCTCTTGTATTTCCCTCCTAGTACTTCAGGCCCCCTCCTTCCAGCACGCTAACTGGGATTTCTGATGCATGTATGTTTGGCACAGCTTGGAGAGAGGGCAGGGCGTCAGGAGGAGGAGAAGTAAGGAATCTTACTTGATGGTAACAGTCACAGCTGCCCCGGGCCTGTTTAAAGCTAACGTTTTCCCCCATGGAGCACTTCTGCATGTTCTTAAGCCACCCTCCTACACTCCAGTCTTTCATCGTAGTGATCCTGTTGGCAGATGCATCTCTCCTGCTGGTCACCCGCTCCCTTTCTTCCATCTGCACATGTGGGTACACTCCAGTGCCTTTCTGGTTGGGGTCACCTCCTCTATCTGGGTGAGCCTCTTGGACAGCTTCTAAAACCATCCCAAGTGGGCCTTTCCTTCCTTTCCTTGGGTCCACGGGGAAGAGCATGCACCCTTTGTCCATTCAACCAGATATACGGTCCTTTTGCCATGCTGCAGCCTCTGATCGTTCTGCATCAGAGCAATCAGCTGTTTTCTCGCCTCTTAGGTATTTTAGGCCCATTTCAGACACCAGCCCACAGTGTTCCCCAAGCCATGGGCAGAGTTTCTCAACCTTGACACTATTGAAATTTTTGGCTGGATAATTCTTTATTGCCGGGGTCGGTCTTGTGTACCATAGGCTGTTTAACAGGATTCCTGGCCTCTACCCATTAGACACCAGGAGCCTCCCCATCTTACACTGAATTGTGACAACCACGTTGGTCTCAAGACCTTGCCAATCCTGGTTGAGAACACTTGCTCCAGGGTATGCATAACTAGCTCTGTAAGGGATCCCATTGCAAGTGCTTATTTGAGGTTAGGATCTCACCCATGAAGCTCACAGTGTAATTCTGCCCAAAGAAATCCATTCTTGAAGTCCCATCTCTTTGGCCTCTCAAACCTCTTTTTTTTTTAAGATTTTATTTATTTATTTCCCAGAGAGAGAGGGAGAGCGAGCGCAAGCAGGGGGAGTGGAAGGCAGAGGGAGAAGCAGGCTCCCCGCTAAGCAAGGATCCCGATTCGGGACTCCATCCCAGGACGTTGGGATCATGACCTGAGCCAAAGGCAGATGCTTAACCAACTGAGCCACACAGGTGTCCCTCCAACCTCTTTCATAGTCTGTAGATGGTAGTCAGCCAAGGGTCATAAGACTGTTGGTCCTGCCTTGGCTGTGGGCTCTCAGGTTGGAATGTAGATACCAGTTTTCTTGGGGTCACAGCCCAAACCAGGGTAAGAGAGTCCTGCTTGATCATACCATTGCACATCTGTGACAGAACCTAGAAGCAAGGACTTTAGGGGAATGACTTTTGCAATGAACTATTTGGAATAAAGACATGCTATTATTTTCTTGGTGACTCCATTTTTGAATACCTTCTGCGTGTATAGTATGGAGGAGCATAATTTTCTTCATTCATAAAATATCAACAAGGTGATATCATTAATAATAGCTTATGGTCATTGGGCATCTAGTCTGTGCCAAGAATTGTCATAAGGGGCATATTATTATTAACTCATTTAATAAGGCAAGTATCCAGGATATACACTAATATTATCTTGCTCTGCCTTTTTTTTCTATAGACACTAATATTCAGTATTTTCAAGGCCCCTTTTTACATGATATTTTTTGTCTTGGTTTTCAGAGCCACCCAGCAGTATATGTACAATAGCTATTAAACCTATTTTATAAATGTAGAGAAGTGAGGTGACTTACCCAAGGTCATGAAACATATTAGTAATTTATGAAATTAGATGTGTGTATGGAACATTGGCACTCAAAGGAACTTTAAAGTCTGTCCAACCTAAACCCCAGGTTTATAGATGATAAGGCTGAGGCCCAGCCAGAGGCAGCTGAGATGTGCAGGGCCATAGATTTTCTGACTCTGGATCTAGCGCTCGTTCTACTGTCCTGTGCTGCCTCCTTGAGGATCCAAGAGTCCAACCATGGAGAGAAGGTCTACGTCCATGAAACAACTGAAAACTGACATAAGAGATGGGAAAAACATAAGAACAGGAAACTCCTTCCCTCCAAGCAGCATGGTCTAACTCTTTGGTGCTTGTTAATAGTGCACTTTAACTTTCCTTTCAGACATTGACAGCCCAACAAATTTGGTGACTGACCGGGTGACAGAGAACATGGCCACCATCTCGTGGGACCCAGTGCAAGCTGTCATTGACAAGTACATGGTGCGCTACACCTCTGCTGATGGGGACACCAGGGAGGTGTCCGTGGGGAAGCAGCAGAACAGCACCGTCCTGACGGGCCTGAGGCCAGGTGTGGAGTACACAGTCCAGGTGTGGGCCCAGAAGGGGGCCCGGGAGAGCAAGAAGGCTGACACTAAGGCCCCGACAGGTAATGGAGCATTGTTCTTTGAGAATGTAAAACCTAAGTCTATGGCTGGTCCAGTTTTGTTTTCTTGCTTTGACACTGGCAGACTAGATGATCTATGAAAGGGCAGGATGGTGTCTCTTCAAAAGAGACTGCACACACCATCCTTCATCTCCCTTTTACACATGTTCTTAAACTAAGGAGCTCACCCTTGGCCTCATACTTTGGTCTCAGAAAGATAAATGGTGATTGGCCCCATCTACTCACCATTCCTCTGATTTGTGTTCAATCATTGAAATATTTCTTTTTGAAAAGGAAAAGATAGGAAGAAACCATATATGTTAGGATCTGTGAGCCTAGTACTTTAGGGAAATGGTTTTTGCTCTGATCTCTTTGGGACAAGGAAGGGTTATTGTTTTGTTAGTGGATAAATCCTCTCAGGAGCACTGTGTGCTCCATTCTGAAAATCCTAAGGTTGCACTTACATACTGCATTAGTTTATAATTTTTAAAGCTCTTTCATCTCACTTTACTCATTTTTAAAAAAGATTTTATTTATTTTAGAGAGGGAGGTGGTGGGGAGGGACAGAGGGAGAGGGAGAGAATCTCAAGTAGACTCCACGCTTAGCATGGAGCCTGATG
>NW_025411426.1:0-4688 GCF_002201575.2 Neomonachus schauinslandi | reverse complement strand
ATTAGCAACCTTAATTCCATCTGTAACCTGGACTTTACTTTGCCATATAAACCAACATATCCACAGTGTACAGTCAATAGAATGCAGACGTCTTTTTGCCCCATTTTTCCATTTTTATGGTCACCATGGCTTTCTGTGACCTTGTGTATCTTTAATAGAGGAACAACAACATCAGCTCCAAGCAATACCAAGTTATTCTTATAATACCTGGTCAACTATGAATATTAGGGGCTGCTTATCTCAGGTGAACAATATTCTATTTATTTAAATAGACCCCTTATTAATGTGTCTGTCACATTGATTGACTTGTGAATGTTGAGCCACCCTTGCATCCCGGGGATAAATCCCACTTGGTCGTGGTGGATGATCCTTTTAATGTATTGTTGGATCCTATTAGCTCGGATTTTGTTGAGGATTTTGGAATCCATATTCATCAGGGATATCAGTTTGAAATTCTCCTTTTTGATGGGGTCTTTGCCTGGTTTGGGGATTAAGGTAATGCTGGCCTCATGGAATGAGTCTGGAAGCTTTCCTTCAGTTTCTTATTTTTTGAAACAGTGTCAGGAGAATAGGTATTATTTTTTTGAATGTTTGGTAGAATTCCCCAGGGAATCCATCAGGCCCTGGACTCTTGTGTTTTGGGAGGTTTTGGATCACTGCTTCAATCTCGTTACTGGTTGTTGGCCTATTCAGGTTGTCAGTTTCTTCCTGTTTCAGTCTTGGCAGCTTATAGGTTTCCAGGAAGGCCTCCATTTCATCCAGATTGCTCAGTTTATTGGCATATAGTTGTTGATAATAATTTCTAATAATTGTTTCTATTTCCTTGGTGTTAGTCGTGATCTCTCCCCTTTCATTCCTCATTTTATTAGACCATGTTTATAACATTTGGTGGGTGGATTTTTTGGGTTAATCTATCTTACTGTATTACTATAAATTTTTCATGTTTTTGATTCCATTTGTACACTCCAGTAAAATTAATTACCACTTCAATAAAAATTTACAATGTATTACAACTAATTAATTAAAGAAGTGAAAGTTTATAATGATTGCAGTGAAGTATAGGTTGCTGTTGAGTTATGTAATAGAGGGTTTTTCCTTAGTCCTATTTAAGTAGAATCATGAAAATACACCTTTAAGCACAGTGCACATCACTCAGTAATTCTTCAATAAATATACTTTTGATAATTGTTAGTGCTGTTATTTATATCATTATTAGTGAATATTGCTGTTTTCTCTTATTTAAGTAACTTATCCAGAATTGCCAGCCTTTGATTCATATATATATGAGTCCTATATATATGCATATATATACATATATAATATATATATATATTTTTCCTCTCATGTCTCACTTCATTGACTATATCTATTGGTAAATACCTGTATAAAGATAAAATTTTAAAAACCCTTTATATATTGTTTTGGGGAATTCTACTAAAATTAATGAATTTAATTTAATTAACTTAAGGTAATACTGAATAGTTATGTTTGGGTCTTTAGTAAACCATTGTGATGATCTCCAACTTTTATGAAAGCATTTGTTGCCAGGTATATTTTTTTATTTCCTTCCCTCATTACTATCTATCAATCAAATTAAAAAAAAACAAATCTCTGCTTGAGCAAAAAGAAAGAAGAGAGCAAATGTATATTTGATATATCTAGTGCTTCCTATTCACTGTATAATTTAACTCAATAAATAACACTATAAGAGAGACATTAGTATCCCCCTTTTATAGATGATTAAGCTGGAGCTTAGATGGTACATGTAACTTATCCCAAATCATATATCTAGAAAGTTTCAAGAACATAAAGTTTGAATTTAGTCTTCCCTTTTTGGAAGATTTTTTTTAAGGGGCGGATATATTTCACTCTGTCCCCTATGTAATTGCCAGATTTTCTTGACGCATTGGTTATTGCTAAAATATAGGCTGGCAGGATTGAAGGCATTCCTGGGTAGTTTGCATACGTTCCCTCCTTTAAGACTATTATGCAGCAGCTGCCACTTTTACGTTCGTCATATCCTGGTTTTAGCATTATGTGAGTCAAACAGGACATTTCTTCAGGGATCAACGATCCTGAGATTTTAAAATAAGCCACATGGAGATAATAAATGGAGAAGGTGTTTGGTCATCTGTATTACTTTAAATACCTTCCTATGGGCATTTCCAGAGCTTGGAACTCAGAACTCCTTAGGTTTTAGCCAGGTGACACACACTTTATATGAGAAGGGAAGCACTTTCTGAATTCCTAATAGGGATTTGGGTGCCGGGGCTATGGACCATTAGGCAGCTCTTTATGGTGGCTTCCGCTGAAACAGGTGAGTTGCAGGACTTTGAAACTGGGTGCGTAAAACATGTTCTCTAGTGCTTTTGGTTTTGTCTATTTAGTTCTGTAATTTTAAGGAGTAATAACCCATGGAAAAGCATCCATAGAAAAACAGAGAAATTAAAATATGAGGATATCACTCAATGACACCGAAACTTTTTTACTCTTTGTCAAAAAGATTTTATAAATTTTTAAACATGGATTTGCTTCTCTCAATTTAATACCATTTTGCTGTTATATTGTGTTGTATAGTGGTAATTTGAACACTTTCATGATATAACTTCTTACTCATTGAAAATATGTGAAAAATATTTTGTGGAAATAGGGTGTTTTTCATTTTCTTTTGGGTTATATTGTAGAATGATATCTGGAAGAACATATATCAGTGATTCCAAGGGATAATGGTAGTCTTACTGTTCTCACTTAAAATTTTCAAACTGAAATACAGACAATTTTCATTATTATCCTACAATTATTTATCACCATATTCTAACTGGTAATTTATGTTACAAAGAAAAAATAAATCCAGTCGTAAAGATATCAAAATACTTTGTTTAATCTGTTTCTTTAATTTCCTCTGAGAATGTACATTTTCTATAATTATGTAAGTCTATCAAATATTAATTATGCAGAATATATGATGAATTTTCCAAGAAACTTGAAATTTGGTTCCTGCTCGAACCCCAAATTAGATGGATGTATTTGATTTCATCATTTACCTAGTCTATTCATCCGTTTCCCCTAGGAAAAATTATCTGAGTACATGAAAGCAGTAGTAGCTACTATTTACTGATACCTGCTAATTTCAAGTGCTCAATTAAGTACTCACTATACACGATCTTATTTTCTTCTTGCATCAACCACATAATTAATGACTCGTTTTTATTTATTTTTATTCATTTTTAAGGACATACTTTTAAAACACAAACTTGAGACCCAGAGGATGTAAGAATGTGCTTTACTTCACAGAATTTGCAGTTGTTGGAATACATCTTAGAATTGTGCTCTGACTGAAGCACAAGCTCATGGCACTTCACCTCCTCACTTCTCCCTGCTGGAATTGTGGATGACCTGGAACCTACTGCGAGGGTCCTTAATGTAGCTTGAACTGTAGAGAGGACAGGAGTTCATGTGTTCCCTTGGTTCAGTCAACATTCCTACAGTTATTTTATGTGTTTTAATGCACTCACAGATTTATTAAAAAATACATTTTTTCTGTATTTCCCATTTGTAATGAGATCTATTTTGTAGGCGAACCAAGCCTGGGAATGGATCCATCCAGAAAAGCATAAAAAATAGTTCACTTTTTTGAATCCATTTATCAGTTACATGAAAGATAATCATTTAGTGTAGCCTATGACTTTGAGAGTCCACTATTTATTTTATTTTGTTTGTTAATATGTCAACCTTCTCACTATCAATATTATAGTTGGGATAAAAAACTGAGAGAACTAATATGAACTTTGGAGGGCGCCTGGGTGGCTCAGATGGTTAAGCGTCTGCCTTCGGCTCAGGTCATGACCTCAGGGTCCTGGGATCGAGTCCCGCATCGGGCTCCCTGCTCCTTGGGAGCCTGCTTCTCGCTCTGCCTCTCTCTCTCTCATGAATAAATAAATAAATAAAATCTTTAAAAAAAAATATGAACTTTGGAAGTTAACTTCCAGAAACAGGGTTTGGGATTGATGTTACCTCCTTGGTACCTGGTTTCTCCCCCTTGATTTTCCAGATACAAATCATCTTCTCACGTTTCAGCTACTTCATGTGCAATTCCAAAATAATACTAGTGTCTACTTGTTTTAGTTGTTGTTATATTGGATGAGACATTGCATATTAAGGGTTTCTCATAGTCTGGAATACTATCTTCTACAACTTTTTATCATCCTCGTTGTGTCTGACTTGCTACACATGTAGCATGTACATGAGAATCAGGGTCGTTCAGCTTTAATGTTTCGGATCTAATTGAGAAAAGGACCAGCCCGAAATATTGGTCAATGAGGCATTTAACATAGAACATACAGATGGGAATGGTGAAGCTTTGCTATTTCTGAGAAAACCACATTGAAGCGTGGATAGAAATAAAAGAATGAATCTAAAAGGATATTGGATTCTGTGTAATCATAGATTTTATACAAACAGAATATAAGATAATATGATTTTTATCCTGTGTTATTATTAGTTTCAGAGATAGAAATTAGTGATTCATCAACTGCAAACAATACCCCGTGTTCATTACATCAAGTGTCCTCCTTAATGCCCATCACCCAGTTACACCATCCCCCCCCAACCTCCCCTCCTGTTTTTAATGTGCAATAAAACAACACACATGATTAGATATACTCTTGAATTGTAAATCTACCTTCACA
>NW_025411425.1:3072-4689 GCF_002201575.2 Neomonachus schauinslandi | reverse complement strand
AGTTTGAGAGGAGGAGTGTCCAGGAACTCTGGAAAGCACAGGTTCTGCCTTAGAGGAACATGTGCTACCAGCGTTTCCTGTCCATCCCTGTTTTGTTAGCTTCCCCGCAGTATCCGCTCCCGTAGGCAACCATGTGTTCTTGGCCTTCACACAGGCCCATGCCTTTCTCACTAAATGTGCTTTTTTCTCATCTGCTGAATATCCTCATAAGACTTGGTTCAGCTCAAGGAAAATCTTTCTCAGAAGCACCTCCTTGACCGCCTGTCCTCCTCAGATAAGGATGCTCTCTCACTTCTTTGTGGCTCCCAAATGCTCCCTGTGTGCATCTCCCTCAGGACAGATCCACCACCAAGGCCCTTGCACTTGTTCACCAGCTAGTAGAGGCAGAGACGACTCCAATTTTCTCAGTCCTCGAATACAGCAGTTATCTTCATCACCTTTGTCCTGTGTATTGCTGGTACAGAATTCATTCAGTCCATGTTGAGTAGTGTTTTTCCTGTAGACTTGACATGACTTATGAACTCTACTCTTACTCATCATCTGCTCCTGTGCATGGGGATGTAACAGCATCCATATTCTGCCCAAGTCAGTTCTAGGCACCTTGTAAATTAGTAAACCCATCTGACATTCTTTTTTTTAAAATATTTTTATTGTTATGTTAATTACCATATATTATATCATTAGTTTTAGATGTAGTGTTCCTTGATCCATTGTTTGCAATAACACCCAGTGCTCCATGCAGAACGTGCCCTCTTTAATACCCATCAACAGGCTAACCCATCCTCTCACTCCCCTCCCCTCTAGAACCCTCAGTTTGTTTTTCACAGTCCATCGTCTCTCATGGTTCATCTCCCACTCTGAATTCCCCCCTTCATTCTTCCCCTCCTGCTATCTTCTTCTTCTTTTTTTTCTTAACATATATTACATTATTTGTTTCAGAGGCACAGATCTGTGATTCAACAGTCTTGCACAATTCACAGCACTTACTAGAGCACATACCCTCCCCAGTGTCTATCACCCAGTCACCCCATCCCTCCCACCCCACCCCCACTCCAGCAACCCTCAGTTTGTTTCCTGTGATTAAGAATTCCTCATATCACTGAGGTCATATGATACATGTCTTTCTCTGTTTGACTTATTTCGCTCAGCATAATACCCTCCAGTTCCATCCATGTCGTTGCAAATGGCAAGATCTCATTCCTTTTGATGGCTGCATAATATTCCATTGCATATATATACCCCAACTTCTTTATCCATTCATCTGTCGATGGACATCTTGGCTCTTTCCACAGTTTGGCTATTGTGGACATGGCTGCTATAAACATCGGGGTGCACGTACCCCTTCAGATCCCTACTTTTGTATCTTTGGGGTAAATACCCAGTAGTGCAATTGCTGGATCGGATGGTAGCTCTATTTTCAAAATTTTGAGGAACCTTCATACTATTTTCCAGAGTGGTTGCACCAGCTTGCATTCCTATCAACAGTGTAGGAGGGTTCCCCCATCTCTGCATCCCCGCCAACATCTGTCCTTTCCTGACTTGTTAATTTTATCCATTCTGACTGGTGTGAGGTGGTATCTCATTGAGGTTTTGATTTGGATTTCCCTGATGCCGAGC
>NW_025411425.1:0-3062 GCF_002201575.2 Neomonachus schauinslandi | reverse complement strand
TCCCATTCTGTCGGTTGTCTTTTGGTTTTGTTGACTGTTTCTTTTGCTTTGCAAAAGCTTTTTATCTTGATAAAGTCCCAATAGTTCATTTTGGCCCTTGCTTCCCTTGCCTTTGGAGATGTTTCTGGGAAGAAGTTGCTGCGGCTGAGGTCGAAGAGGTTGCTGCCTGTGTTCTCCTTGAGGATTTTGATGGACTCCTGTCTCACATTTGGTCTTTCAACCATTTTGAGTCTATTTTTGTGTATGATGTAAGGAATTGGTCCTGCATTCTTCTGCATGTGGCTGTTCAAAATTTTCCCAACACCATTTGTTGAAGAGACTGTCTTTGTTCCATTGGACATTCTTTCCTGCTTTGTCAAAGATGAGGTGACCATAGAGTTGAGGGTCCATTTCTGGGCTCTCTATTCTGTTCCATTGATCTATGTGTCTGTTTTTGCACCAGTACCATACTGTCTTGATGATGACAGCTGTGTAATAGAGCTAGAAGTCCGGAATTGTGATGCCGCCAGCTTTGCCCTTCTTTTTCAACATTCCTCTGGCTCTTCGGGGTCTTTTCTGTTTCCATACAAATTTTAGGATTATTTGTTCCATTTCTTTGAAAAAAGTGGATGGTATTTTGATGGGGATTGCATTGAATGTGTAGATTGCTCTAGGTAGCATTGACATCTTCACAATATATGTTCTTCCAATCCAGGAGCATGGAATGTTTTTCCATTTCTTTGTGTCTTCCTCAATTTCTTTCATGAGCATTTTATATTTTTCTGAGTATAGATCCTCTGGCTCTTTGGTTAGATTTATTCCTAGGTATCTTATGGTTTTGGTTGCAGTTGTAAATGGGATTGACTCCTTAATTTTTTTCTTCTGTCTTATTGTTGGTGTATAGGAATGCCACTGATTTCTGTGCATTGATTTTATATCCTGCCACTTGACTGAATTCTTGTATGAGTTCTAGCAGGTTTGGGGTGGAGTCTTTGGGGTTTTCCACATAAAGTATCATATCATCTGCAAAGAGTGAGAGTTTGACTTCTTCTTTGCTGATTTGGATGCCTTTTATTTCTTTTTGTTGTCTGATTGCTGTAGCTAGGACTTCTAGTACTATGTTGAATAGCAGTGGTGATAGTGGACATCCCTGCCGCATTCCTGACCTTAGGGGGAAAGCTCTAAGTTTTTCCCCATTGAGAATGATATTCACTGTAGTTTTTTCATAGATGGCTTTTATGATATTGAGGTGTGTACCCTCTATCCCTATACTCTGAGGAGTTTTGATTAAGAAAGGATCCTGTATATGGTCAAATGCTTTTTCTGCATCTATTGTGAGGATCATATGATTCTTGTTCTTTCTTTTTTTAATATATTGCATCATGTTGATTGATTTGCAGATGTTGAACCAACCTTGCAGCCCTGGGATAAATCCCACTTGGTCGTGGAGAATAATCATTTTAATGTACCATTGGATCCTATTGGCTAATATTTTGGTGAGAATTTTTGTATCCATGTTCATCAGGGATATTGGTCTGTAATTCTCCTTTTTGATGGGGTCTTTTTCTGGTTTTGGGATCAAGGTAAGGCTGGCCTCATAAAATGAGTTTGGAAGTTTTCCTTCCATTTCTATTTTTTGGAACAGTTTCAGAAGAATAGGTATTAATTCTTCTTGAAATGTTTGGTAGAATTCCCCTGGGAAGCCATCTGGTCCTGGGCTTTTGTTTTTTGGGAGATTTTTGATGACTGCTTCACTTTCCTTAGTGGTTAAAGGTCTGTTCAGGTTTTCTATTTCTTCCTGGTTCAGTTTTGGTAGTTGATACATCTCTAGGAATGCATCCATTCCTTCCAGGTTATCTAATTTGCTGGCATACAGTTGCTCATAATATGTTCTTATAATTGTTTGTATTTCTTTGGTATTGGTTGTGATCTCTCCTTTCATTCATGATTTTGTTGATTTGGGTCATTTCTCTTTTCTTTTTGATAAGTCTGGCCAGGGTTTATCAATCTTGTTAATTCTTTCAAAGAGCCAGCTCCTAGTTGGTTGATCTGTTCTACTGTTCTTTTGGTTTCTATTTCATTGATTTCTGCTCTGATCTTTACTATTTCTCTTCTCCTGCTGGGTTTAGGCTTTATTTGCTGTTCTTTCTCCAGCTCCTTTACGTGTAGGGTTCGGTTGTGTACTTGAGACCTTTCTTGTTTCTTGAGAAAGACTTGTATTGCTATATACGTTCCTCTTAGGACCGCCTTTGCTGCATCCCAAAGATTTTGAAGAGTTGTGTTTTCATTCTCATTGGTTTCCATGATTTTTTAAATTCTTCTTTAATTTCCTGGTTGACCCATTCATTCTTTAGTAGGATGCTCTTTAGCCTCCATGTATTTGAGTACTTTCCAACTTTCCTCTTGTGATTGAGTTCTAGTTTCAAAGCATTGTGGTCTGAAAATAGGCAGGGAATGATCCCAAACTTTTGGTACCGGTTGAGACCGGATTTATGACTTAGGATGTGATCGATTCTGGAGAATGTTCCACGGGCACTAGAGAAGAATGTGTATTCCAGTGCTTTGGGATGGAATGATCTGAATATGTCTGTGAAGCCCATTTGGTCCAGTGTGTCATTTAAAGTCTTTATTTCCTTGTTGATCTTTTGTTTAGACGATCTGTCCATTTCAGTGAGGGGGGTGTTAAAGTCCCCCACTATTATTGTATTGTTGTCGATGTGTTTCTTTGCTTTTGTTATTACTTGTGTTATATAATTGGCTGCTCCCATATTAGGGGCATAGATATTTACAATTGTTAGATCTTCTTGTTGGATAGACCCTTTAAGGAGGATATAGTGTCCTTCCTCATCTCTTATTACAGTCTTTGGTTTAAAATCTAATTTGTCTGATATAAGGATTGCCACCCCAGCTTTCTTTTGGTGTCCATTAGCATGGTAAATCGTTTTCCACTCCCTCACTTTCAATCTTGGCGTGTCTTTGGATCTAAAATGAGCCTCTTGCAGACAGCATATCGATGGGTCTTGGTTTTTAATCCAATCTGATAGCCTGTGTCTTTTGATTGGGGCATTGAGCCCATTTACATT
>NW_025411424.1:1483-4693 GCF_002201575.2 Neomonachus schauinslandi | reverse complement strand
AGAACATCAGAGAAAAATTAAAGGGCTCGTAACACCCAAGAGTTAGCAGTCAGGAGTTAGTGTCTACAGTGAGATTTGGAGATGTAGTAAGGCACTGGTATGGTATATGATAATGGTTGTTAAGAGAGAATGATCATTCGCCACATTTATCAAAAATAGAAAATACAGGCATCACAGGGCCAGGAATTTGGGTCTGTTTTATTCACTTCCATACTGCTAACTCTTAGAACAGTGGCCCACACATGGTTGCTCCTCAATGCATATTTCTCTACCGGGTGAAAAAAAAAAAAGGATAGAGGAAAGACCATTAGATTTTTTAAGAAATTCGGTACCAGTCATTTTGGTAAAGCAGCTGAGATGGAAGCCATATTTCCGAGGATGTAGGAGGAAATAGATATCAAAAAGGAGAAAAAGCAGGAATGGACTATCTGATAGAGAAGGCTTGTAAGGAAAGGTGAGTGAATAAGGGATTTGCAGGTATATTTTATAACCAAAACATACATACCCCTTTCATTCATAATATAGATATGTGGCGAACATACAGCCTTGATTTCCTCCCAGTGTGGTTCAGGTATAGTACACTTTTACCAGAGTTCTTGAGGCAGCATAAAGGATTCCCCACAGCACAAACGTCCCCATATTTTTCCTAGGGAGAAGGAGAGAGAGAATCTTTTTTTTGTTTTTTTTTTATTTATTTTTTTTATTCTTATGTTAATCCCCTACATTACATCATTAGTTTTAGATGTAGTGTTCCATGATTCATTGTTTGTGCATAACACCCAGTGCTCCATGCAGAACGTGCCCTCCTCAATACCCACCACCAGGCTAACCCATCCTCCCACCCCCCTCCCCTCTAGAACCCTCAGTTTGTTTTTCAGAGTCCATCGTCTCTCATGGTTCGTCTACCCCTCCGATATCCCCCGCTTCATTCTTCCCCTCCCGCTACCTTCTTCTTCTTCTTTTTTTTTCTTAACATATATTGCATTATTTGTTTCAGAAGTACAGATCTGAGATTCAACAGTCTTGCACAATTCACAGCGCTTACCAGAGCACATATCCTCCCCAGTGTCTATCACCCAGTCACCCCATCCCTCCCACCCCACCCCCCACTCCAGCAACCCTCAGTTTGTTTCCTACAATTAAGAATTCCTCATATCAGTGAGATCATATGATACATGTCTTTCTCTGTTTGACTTATTTCACTCAACATAATACCCTCCAGTTCCATCCACGTCGTTGCAAATGGCAAGATCTCATTCCTTTTGATGGCTGCATAATATTCCATTGTATATATATACCACCTCTTCTTTATCCATTCATCTGTTGATGGACATCTTGGCTCTTTCCACAGTTTGGCTATTGTGGACATTGCTGCTATAAACAGCACGGGGTGCACGTACCCCTTCGGATCCCTACTTTTGTACCTTTGGGGTAAATACCCAGTAGTGCAATTGCTGGATCGTATGGTAGCTCTATTTTCAACTTTTTGAGGAACCTCCATACAGTTTTCCAGAGTGGCTGCACCAGCTTGCATTCCCACCAACAGTGTAGGAGGGTTCCCCTTTCTCCGCATCCCCGCCAACATCTGTCGTTTCCTGACTTGTTAATTTTAGCCATTCTGACTGGTGTGAGGTGGTATCTCATTGAGGTTTTGATTTGGATTTCCCTGATGCCGAGCGATGTTGAGCACTTCTTCATGTGTCTGTTGGCCATTTGGATGTCTTCTTTGGAAAAATGTCTGTTCATGTCTTCTGCCCATTTCTTGATTGGATTCTTTGTTCTTTGGGTGTTGAGTCTGGTAAGTTCTTTATAGATTTTGGATACTAGCCCTTTATCTGATATGTCATTTGCACATACCTTCTCCCATTCTGTTGGTTGTCTTTTGGTTTTGTTGACTGTTTCTTTTGCTGCACAAATGCTTTTTATCTTGATGAAGTCCCAATAGTTCATTTTTGCCCTTGCTTCCCTTGCCTTTGGTGATGTGTCTAGGAAGAAGTTGCTGTGGCTGAGGTCAAAGAGGTTGCTGCCTGTGTTCTCCTTTAGGATTTTGATGGACTCCTGTCTCACATTGAGGTCTTTCAACCATTTGGAGTCTATTTTTGTGTGTGGTGTAAGGAAATGGTCCAGTTTCATTCTTCTGCATGTGGCTGTCCAATTTTCCCAACACCATTTGTTGAAGAGACTGTCTTTGTTCCATAGGACATTCTTTCCTGCTTTGTCAAAGATGAGTTGACCATAGAGTTGAGGGTCCATTTCTGGGCTCTCTATTCTGTTCCATTGATCTATGTGTCTGTTTTTGTGCCAGTACCATGCTGTCTTGATGATGACAGCTTTGTAATAGAGCTGGAAGTCCGGAATTGTGATGCCGCCGGCTTTGCTTTTCTTTTTCAACATTCCTCTGGCTATGCGGGGTCTTTTCTGGTTCCATACAAATTTTAGGATTATTTGTTCCATTTCTTTGAAAAGAGTGGATGGTATTTTGATGGGGATTGCATTGAATGTGTAGATTGCTCTAGGTAGCATTGACATCTTCACAATATTTGTTCTTCCAATCCATGAGCATGGAACATTTTTCCATTTCTTTGTGTCTTCCTCAATTTCTTTCATGAGTATTTTATAGTTTTCTGAGTATAGATCCTTTGTCTCTTTGGTTAGATTTATTCCTAGGTATCTTATGGTTTTGGGTGCAATTGTAAATGGGATCGACTCCTTAATTTCTCTTTCTTCTGTCTTGTTGTTGGTGTATAGGAATGCCACTGACTTCTGTACATTGATTTTGTATCCTGCCACTTTACTGAATTCCTGTATGAGTTCCAGCAGTTTTGGGGTGGAGTCTTTTGGGTTTTCCACATAAAGTATCATCTCATCTGCAAAGAGTGAGAGTTTGACTTCTTCTTTGCCAATTTGGATGCCTTTGATTTCTTTTTGTTGTCTGATTGCTGTGGCTAGGACTTCCAATACTATGTTGAATAGCAGTGGTGATAGTGGACATCCCTGCCGCGTTCCTGACCTTAGGGGGAAAGCTCTCAGTTTTTCCCCATTGAGAATGATATTCGCTGTAGGTTTTTCATAGATGGCTTTTATGATATTGAGGTATGTACCCTCTATCCCTATACTCTGAAGAGTTTTGATCAAGAAAGGATGCTGTACTTTGTCAAATGCTTTTTCTGCATCTATTGAGAGGATCATATGGTTCTTGTTCTTTCTTTT
>NW_025411424.1:464-1383 GCF_002201575.2 Neomonachus schauinslandi | reverse complement strand
CTATTGGCTAGTATTTTGGTGAGAATTTTTGCATCCATGTTCATCAGGGATATTGGTCTGTAGTTCTCCTTTTTGATGGGGTCTTTGTCTGGTTTTGGGATCAAGGTAATGCTGGCCTCATAAAATGAGTTTGGAAGTTTTCCTTCCATTTCTATTTTTTGGAACAGTTTCAGAAGAATAGGTATTAATTCTTCTTGAAATGTTTGGTAGAATTCCCCTGGGAAGCCATCTGGCCCTGGGCTTTTGTTTTTTGGGAGATTTTTGATGACTGCTTCAATTTCCTTAGTGGTTATAGGTCTGTTCAGGTTTTCTATTTCTTCCTGGTTCAGTTTTGGTAGTTGATACATCTCTAGGAATGCATCCATTTCTTCCAGATTATCTAATTTGCTGGCATATAGTTGCTCATAATATGTTCTTATAATTGTTTGTATTTCTTTGGTGTTGGTTGTGATCTCTCCTCTTTCATTCATGATTTTGTTGATTTGGGTCATTTCTCTTTTCTTTTTGATAAGTCTGGCCAGGGGTTTATCAATCTTGTTAATTCTTTCAAAGAACCAGCTCCTAGTTTCGTTGATCTGTTCTACTGTTCTTTTAGTTTCTATTTCATTGATTTCTGCTCTGATCTTTATTATTTCTCTTCTCCTGCTGGGTTTAGGCTTTATTTGCTGTTCTTTCTCCAGCTCCTTTAGGTGTAGGGTTAGGTTGTGTACTTGAGACCTTTCTTGCTTCTTGAGAAAGGCTTGTATTGCTATATACTTTCCTCTTAGGACTGCCTTTGCTGCATCCCAAAGATTTTGAATAGTTGTGTTTTCATTTTCATTGGTTTCCATGTATTTTTTTAATTCTTCTTTAATTTCCTGGTTGACCCATTCGTTCTTCAGTAGGATGCTCTTTAGCCTCCATGTATTTGAGTTCTTTC
>NW_025411424.1:0-364 GCF_002201575.2 Neomonachus schauinslandi | reverse complement strand
TCGTTGCTTTGGGGTGGAATGTTCTGAATATGTCTGTAAAGTCCATTTGGTCCAGTGTGTCATTTAAAGTCTTTATTTCCTTGTTGATCTTTTGCTTAGACGATCTGTCCATTTCAGTGAGGGGGGTGTTAAAGTCCCCCACTATTATTGTATTGTTGTCGATGTGTTTCTTTGCTTTTGTTATTAATTGGCTTATATAATTGGCTGCTCCCATGTTAGGGGCATAGATATTTACAATTGTTAGATCTTCTTGTTGGATAGATCCTTTAAGTATGATATAGTGTCCTTTCTCATCTCTTATTACAGTCTTTGGTTTAAAATCTAATTTGTCTGATATAAGGATTGCCACCCCAGCTTTCTTTTG
>NW_025411423.1:2627-4693 GCF_002201575.2 Neomonachus schauinslandi | reverse complement strand
GTGCATGACAAATGTAATAAAATTTCTATTATAGGAGTCCCAGAAGAAGAGGAGAGAGAAAGGGGTCAGAACATTCATCTGAAGAAATAATAGCTGAAAACTTCCTTAAAGTGGGAAAGGATACAGACATCTAGATTCAGGAGGCAGTGAGAACTCCCACCAAAATCAACAAAACATATTGTAATCAAGACATATTGTGAATAAATTTGCAAAACATAGCAATTAAAAAAATCTTAAAAGCAGCAAGAAAAAGGGGTCATTAACTTACAAAGGAAGACCCATAACCCTCGCTGCAGATTTTTCAACAGAAACACGGCAAGCCAAAAGGAAGTGGTATGATATATTCAAAGTACAATGGGAAAAATCTGCAGCGAAGAATACTGTACACAGGAAGACAGTCATTCAGACTAGAAAGACAAATAAAGTGTTTCCAAGACAAACAAAAACTAAAGAAGTACCTGACAACTAAACCAGCCCTTCAAGAAATAGTAAAGGGGACTCTGAGCGGACAGGAGAGACCAAAAGTGTCAAAGACCATAATAGATCAGAGAAAACCTCCAGAAAAAAAAAATTACAAAAGAAGTAATGAAATGGCTATAAATACATATCAATAATGACTTTGAATGTAATGGATAAAGGCTCCAATCAAAAGACATAGGTTGTCAGAATGGATAATAAAACAAGACCCATGTATATGCTGACTACAAAAGGCTAATGTTAGATCCAAAGACACCTGCAGATAGAGAATGAAAGGATAGAGAAATACTTACCAAGCACCTGGATATCAGAAGAAAGCCAGAGTAGTAACACAGATATTGGACAATTAGAATTTATATCAAAGAATATAACCAGAGATAAAGAAGCATACTATATCATAATAAAGGGGACAATCAACAGGAAGACCTAACAATTGTAACTATTTATGCACTCAACATGGGAGCAACAAATATATAAAATAATTAATAACATACTTAAGGAACTAATTTAAAATAAAATAATAGTAGGGATTATAACATCTAATTTATATTGTGGAGAGATCAGCCACAGATAGATAATAAATAGATGATAGATGATAGATAGATATAGATAGATAGATAATAGATAGATGATAGATAATCAGCCATAAAAAAGAATTATTCAGCCATAAATAAAAAATACAATTTTGTCATTTGCAACAACATGGATGGAGCCAGAGAGTATTTTGCTAAATGAAGTAAGTCAAAGACAAATACCATATGATTTCACTCATACGTGGAATTTAATAAACAAAACAAATAAACAAAGGGAAAAAAATAGAGCAAAAAAACAAGAAACAGACTCTTAACTCTAGAGAAACAAACTGATGCTTCCTAGAGTGAGGTTGGAGGGACAATGGATAAAATAGGTGCCGGGGATTAAGGAGTGCACTTGAGATGAGCATTAGGTGATGTATGGAAGTGTTGAATCACTATGCTGTACATCTGACACTAATATAACACTCTATGTCAATTATATTACCTCATTAACATGTAGCTGTCATAATAATGATGTGTAAGAACAGTAAATTAACTATGCTTTGTTACATTTACTTTTTTAAGATTTTATTTATTTATTTATTTGTTTGTTTCTTTGTTTGTTTGTTTGTTTGTTTTTTTGAGAGAGAGTCAGAGAGCATGAGCGGGGGAAGAGCAGAGGAAGAGGGACAAGCAGATTCCAAGCTGAGCATGGAGCCTGATAGGGGGCTGATCCCATGACCCTGAGATCGTGACCTGAGCTGAAATCAAGAGTCAGAAGCTCAACCTGCTGCCACTCAGGTGCCCCTTGTTACTTTTACTTTCATATTTAGTTTATCAATAATCATTTAATTGACTTATGAACCTATCAGGAATAAAAATAAGCATAATCGCTCATATAAAACAATTCCATCTTCTTATCTGCCTCTCTGTAGTAGGCTGTCTGTGGGATAAGAAGATGGAATTGTTTTATATGAGCGATTATGCTTATTTTTATTCCTGATAGGTTCATAAGTCAATTAAATGATTATTGATAAACTAAATATGAAAGTAAAAGTAACAAGGGGCACCTGA
>NW_025411423.1:0-2527 GCF_002201575.2 Neomonachus schauinslandi | reverse complement strand
TTATTTATTTATTTATTTATTTATTTGTTTATTTATTTATTTATTTGGGAGAGAGTCAGAGAGCATGAGAGGGGGAAGAGCAGAGGAAGAGTGACAAGCAGATTCCAAGCTGAGCATGGAGCCTGATAGGGGGCTGATCCCATGACCCTGAGATCGTGACCTGAGCTGAAATCAAGAGTCAGAAGCTCAACCTGCTGCCACTCAGGTGCCCCTTGTTACTTTTACTTTCATATTTAGTTTATCAATAATCATTTAATTGACTTATGAACCTATCAGGAATAAAAATAAGCATAATCGCTCATATAAAACAATTCCATCTTCTTATCTGCCTCTCTGTAGTAGGCTGTCTGTGGGATAAGAAGGTTCATTCGTTGACTCCACAAACACCCAGGAGACTCTCCATGCTGCAGCAAGTGAGGTCAGCCTAGTGGCCTTCTCTAACGCTGGTATCTAATGTAAGAGGCAGACCACACACAGTTCCCTGAAAAGACAATATGCTCTCAGGCTTTGAAAAATGGGAATACAATATGCTAAGAATAGAAGGTATAATGGATAAGGGTTCAAAAAGGCAGGATTTTTTTTCTTTAACAAATGTTTCATCTCACTTTATTTAATCCACCCTTCTGTCTCTGACACCAGGATTTGTTCTGCTCTATCCTGAGGAATGCCTGTCTGTTCTCAATGCCCCCACCCCTCTCCACACAAACAGTTTCCTCCTGTTCCCTTCATTTCCCTCCCCAGCTGTCCTCTGGGAATATGGCAGCCCATGTCACCCATCAAAGAGTAGCTATTTTCTCCTCCAGAAGCTACATGACACAGGCTTCCAACGGGGTAGGTGTCCTCCCTGCTTTTCCTTGGTCCTCCCAAATCATTTATCCCCCTTGTCCTTGCAAACTCTCAGCTACTTTAAAGCAAATTTCTGGATTGGGGCATCACACCATGCCTCTGTCATTCTGGAAGCAGTGACATTGAGGCCGATATGCGAATGGTGTGGGCAATGGCTAGGCACCAATGAGGAGGGGCCTCATGGTAGCCTCTGGGAGGCAAGTGAGCCCAGTGTGTTAGGTGTGAAGTAATACATCAACAAGGCTCTGTCCTCGGTGGTATGAAATTGGTAACATTAATGAAGTGAGAGAAGAGGGCCCTTGGGAGACATTAGGGGCTAGGGAAGGAAGAGATGAGTAGGTCACATTCAGGGTGCATAGAGCAAACATAAACTCAGACAGTGCAGCTGTAGATGAAAGCGGATGCTCTGACAGAGCTGCCCAGTTCTATACAAGAAAGAGAAGCGAGGAAGAATGGTCTAAAGAGAGCACGGAAGTCTCCCTGGAAGGATATGTTTACATCAACCCCTAGATTTTGGGAGACTTTAAAGGGGTTAGAAATGGTGAGGAAGACTGTTTATGTGGAAGAAAGAATATGAGTGTGGCAGAGATGCAAGAAAGACAATGTCATGTAAATATAATTACTTTAGCTTCAATGGAAATGGGAACTAGAGATAGGGAGATTTTGTTGTTGCTTGTTTGTCTGGTTATTATTTTTAACGTATATAGAATGGAATGTGCATTCAGTGTAATCTAGCAGATTTTCTGCATGCTCAAAACAGTGTTCCAGATAAGATAAACTAGACTAGACAAAAAGTGTACTCATAGGGGGAGAAACTGGAGGCAGACATTTACTTGAATTATCTTTACGATATTATAATTCTTTGAAATTTTATGTCATAAAAGGATGTGTTATGCATTCTGAATAAAACACACTGGAATTATCCTAGATCCATTATCCAAAAAAAATGTATGACCCAATACGAATGCTAAGGAGAGCAAGAACACATCACGGAAATGTCTTGCCTTTTCCCTTCCCAAATTATTTTTTTAACAATTTGGTGAGTTACTTTTCATTAATATTCACACATTATTGTGAATAATAAATTGGCTCCTAAACTCCCGGGTTTTATTTCATGTACAGATCTTCCAGAAAGAATGCGGGACCACACATCATCACCTGTAGATGTAACTCACAGGCCAAAGGAGTGAGAAAAGTGTGCTTCCAGTCCCCAAACTCTGCCATTGTCATTGTCTGAAACTGACTTCATCGGCCACACTCTTCTGACTTCAAAAAGAGCTGTGAAGTGTGTGATCGTTTGTGGACAGTACTGAACCCATACAGATCTAGACATTCTACTAACAAAGGATAGAATAGATGCTTTAGAGTCACCATGACGACCATGGACTGTAGCACCATGAGGAGGAATAACCATGGGAGACATTTATGTCAGGAGACTTGGTAAGAGATGGTGATTTTTATATGGAGGAGTGCAAAGATAAAGAAAAGTTGGGATAACTTTTTTTTTTTTTTTCTGATTTCTGGCTCGGGCTGCTGTAAATGGTGGTACCAATGGTGATACATGCTTCAGGGGACTTTGGCATTTCATTGTTAGGCCTGGTGAGTTTGAAGTCACTGTGAGAGACTACTCACAGGACTCCCTTAAACTGGCATGGCAGCAACAACGAATAGATACAAGTTG
>NW_025411422.1:1038-4693 GCF_002201575.2 Neomonachus schauinslandi | reverse complement strand
CTCATCAGGGTCTGACTTCCCCCCCATCAACCCTTCCCCCTCATCAGGGTCTGACTCCCCCCATCATCCCTTCCCCTCACCAGGAACTGACTTTCCCCCATCACCCCTTCTCCTTCATGGGCAGCACCCCTGCCTGAAGCAGGGACACCTCACTGGGAACAGTTTGGTTACAAGATTTATAGCCAACCATATCAATAATTGTATGCAATGCAAAGGTAGAAAACAAATATAAGGCAGAGACTGTCAGACAAACAGCAAACCCAACTATACTTAAAACATAAGGACACAGATTGGGCGCGTGGGTGGCTCAATTGGTTGAGAGTCTGACTCTTGGTTTCGGCTCAGGTCATGATCAGGGTTGTGGGATCGAGCCCCACATCGAGCTATGTGCTCAATGTGGAGTCTGCTTCAGATTCTTTCCCCCTCCCTCTCCCCCTCTGCCCCTCCCCACTGAGCACTCTCTCTCTAAAATAAATAAATCTTTTTTAAAAAAGAAGAAAGCTGGGGCGCCTGGGTGGCTCAGTTGGTTAAGCGACTGCCTTCGGCTCAGGTCATGATCCCAGGGTCCTGGGATCGAGCCCCGCATCAGGCTCCCTGCTCTGCGGGAAGCCTGCTTCTCCCTCTCCCACTCCCCCCCGTTGGGTTCCCTCTCTCGCTGTGTCTCTCTCTGTCAAATAAATAAAATCTTTAAAAAAAAGGGGGGGGCGCCTGGGTGGCTCAGTTGGTTAAGCGACTGCCTTCGGCTCAGGTCATGATCCTGGAGTCCCGGGATCGAGTCCCACATCGGGCTCCCTGCTCGGCAGGGGGTCTGCTTCTCCCTCTGACCCTCCTCCCTCTCATGCTCTCTGTCTCTCATTCTCTCTCTCTCAAATAAATAAATAAAATCTTTAAAAAAAAAAAAAAAGAAGAAGAAGAAGAAAGCTGAGAGCCTGGGTGACTCAGTCAGTTAACCATCTGCCTTCGGCTCAGGTCATGATCTCAGGGTCCTGGGATTGAGCCCCACGTCAGGCTCCTTGCTCAGCAGGGAGTCTGCTTCTCCCTCTGCCTCTGCCTACCACTCCCCCTGTTTGTGCTCTCTCTCTCTCTCTCTCAAACAAATACATAAAATCTTTGGGGGAAAAAAAAAAAGAAGAAAGTAAAAAAAAAAAAACATAAGGACACAGATAGGTTAAATGTTTGAAGGAGAGACAAAGATACAGTATGCAGACCCCAGCATAAGAAAGCTGCTGTGGAATACTGTGGGGCCAAGTGGCTTTACCAGAGGAACAGAGGGCAAAAGAATCAGTACGTCAGGTAGACATAAAAATCCTATATACTTATGAACCTGATAACAGAGTCTCAAAACATATAAGGTAAAATGGGCAGAACTAGAGGGGAAAGATGGAGCCAGGGCCTGTCCCATGACCACGGGTGTGGTTGCACGTGGAACGCTTCCCCTCCATCCAGAAGGGGCACTGGGCACTGGGCACCTGGAGGGGTGCCTTTGCCCTGCTGACGGTTCGGGAGTTCAGCTGGGGTCCTCACTGAGGTGTTCACGGCTACACGCGGGCTGGGTCACGGGGTCAGGGCCTGCAACCAGCACTGCTGTGGTCACACACCCCCGCCTCTGATACCCACAGACTGGCCGGGACCTTGTCCACAAACAGGCCACACAGCCAAAGCACAGAGGAAACGTAGCCCAGCTGCGGCTCCTCACACCGGTACTGGTCCTCGTGGCTCCCTGGCTCCAGCCGCCCGCCCTGCAGCCTGTCCTGCCCTCAGCCTCTCAGCAAGACGTGGCTGTGGCCTTGGGCTGGGTTTCCGGCCCACCTGGAACCCGGTGGGGGACAGCAGCCTGCCTGGGCGCCCTACTGAGCCCTGCTATCTGGTCGGGGTCACATGGCCAAGCTCCAGCCAACCCCTCCTTGCAGGAGGGAGGCCACCTTTGGGGAGCCTGGAGGAGAGCAGCACCCACTCCCCCACTCCCCCACACACCCAGGAAGGAAAGGAGCCCTACTCGTTGGAGCCGCACATGGCCGTCCCCACTGCTGCCACCCCGGGGCCCCACTGCCCCGGGGTTAACATCTCAGCACCCCAAGTGGGCTCCTGGCGGGCTCTTCAGAAGGAAATCAGGCATCGAGGGGCTGGTGCTCCACCCTGTGCTTCCCCACATCCCCGAGCTGCACAGAAGACGTGGATCAGGAGGATGAATGGGCTCTGCACACCCCTGAGGGGTCGTCGTTCTAATTCCCTTCAGCTGCGTCTCTGCTTTCCTCTTTTCTATAATACACTTAGAGGTGTCACTTTCATGATGTTCTTCTTGGGTTTAAAAGAAGCATAACGCCATCCTGCTGTCCTTTCCCTGCTGCCAGGCACAGCCATGTGGGCCCCGGGATGTCACGGGGGAAAGTCAAAAATCCCACACAGGCTCAAGTAACTGCCGGCCAGAGCTGGTGGCAGAGCTGAAGCGGGAGCGGACTCAGCTGTTCGAGAGTCATGTTCTGTAAAGAATTATTTTGACATTTAAAGACCACACAAAATCCCATTTTGTCATGATCCCAGGATAGCGTAGAGTAGAAACTCTAGGGAGATACACAGCAGATGCCCCAGTGACATCCAGAAGCAGAGGGCAGACACAGTTCCCGAACCCTCCATTTCTGGGGGTTAGATTGTTCATATTACTCTCCTAATAAAAACGGAGGGAACGGTTCAGACCCCGAGCAGCACTAAGTGTGTGGTTCTTGTGAGCACCCCAGCAGCTCTGCCTGGAGGCAAGCCCACCCCCTCCCTGGTGCTTGGAGTCTTGCCCCACCCTGACCAGTGAAGGACTGGAAGATCTGCCTGCCCCCCACACTCACCCAGCCCCTTTGGGATTACAGTGGTAGAATTCTAGAATTTCCTGGGAAGTCACATCAGCCTACACTTGCTGATGAGAACAGCTGGACCATACGATAGATGTGTTTTCTAATCAAAGTCAACAAATTGTCCTCTGACTTTTCAACTCAGAGAAAGGATGATAGAAATCAGGTGGGGCAGCTCAAAGCCAGGAATGCAGCGGGTGCTGCTTGCAGAGTGGGATCCCTGCTGCAGGGCTCGGGCGAGGGCAGGTGGTACCTGCAGGATCCAGCCACGTGACAGGGCAAGGGCTCTGGGCTCCGCCCGCGTCCCCGGGCGGGGCATGACTGTTCTGGGTCCCCGGCTAATCAGGGTCCCTTTGGTGGAGCCCCCTCACCCCTGCCCTGCAGATGGCCCCCTTGAGGTCCTCCCTCAACACAGACAGGGCCCTTGTTTCTTCCCCCCAGCTTGAGACGCTCATGTCACTGTGCCCACTGCCGAGGGCGCAGTAAGTGTGATTCATTCTTTCACCAGAACATTTAGCAAAAATCAGGAAACTGTTCACATTTTGAGGTCCCCAACTTTGGCTGAACTAATAGTAATTGCATTTAAAATGTGTCCGCCTTTGGTTCTCTTTGAGATGTTTTAGACATCCAGTGTCTCCATTATCAATTGAGTTCCCAAAAATAGTTATTGCTACATCACACTGAATTAGGCCCTACCTGGTCATTCAGGCTGTATAAGAGACAGGTGTGGAATCAGATGCAGACTCAAGTAGAGGCTCAGGTGTGGGCTCAGGTGAGGGCTCAGGTGTGGGCTCAGGTGTGGGCTCAGGTGTGGG
>NW_025411422.1:0-1028 GCF_002201575.2 Neomonachus schauinslandi | reverse complement strand
AGGTGTGGGTTCAGGTGAGGGCTCAGGTGTGGGCTCAGGTGTGGGCTGTCCTAGATTTGAGTCCCAGGCTTGCCCTTGGCGTCTTAACTGGTGTCTGAGCCCGAAGTTTCCCATGATTATGAAGGTGAGCATGGCACTCAAAATACCTGATATGCTTACATATGGGTCTGCCCCCAAGCAGGTGCATAGACAGCATCCGCTCTCAGTTCTATTAATGAAACTTAATTCTTTTCTGTTAAGATTTTATTTATGGGGCGCCTGGGTGGCTCAGTCGTTAAGCGTCTACTTTCGGCTCAGGTCAGGATCCCAGGGTCCTGGGATCGAGCCCCGCATCGGGCTCCCTGCTCCGCGGGAAGCCTGCTTCTCCCTCTCCCACTCCCCCTGCTTGTGTTCCCTCTCTCGCTGTGTTTCTCTCTGTCAAATAAATAAATAAAATCTTTTAAAAAAAAAAGATTTTATTTATTTATTTGAGAGAGCGAGCATGGGGGGAGGGGCAGAGGGAGAATCCCAGGCAGACTCCCCACCAAGCAGGGAGCTGACATGGGGCTAGATCTCATGACCCTGCGATCACCACCTGAGCTGAAACCAAGAGTCAGATATTCAGCCAACGGAGCCACCTGGCGCCCCTGATGAAACTTAATTCTTAATGAATTAATTAATAATGATTTAATGAAATTTAGCTACTCATAAAGACTAATGTTAATGATGCTGATGATGGGTGGAGTTTGTTGGGTTTTAAACGGAAACAGTTAAAACAGCGGCAATCCATCCCCCATCACGGGGCTGCGGTGCCCGCCAGCGGCCACACGGGGACGCCGCAGGACAGCGCGGGCTGCCAGGGCTGGAGCAGGTGCGGGATGGAGCAGGAGCCCGGCTCTGGAGGAGGGGGGTTAGGGGCGTCCCGGGACCAGGGGCCGGAGAAGGGGCCCAGGGGATGGAGGAGCGGGCGGAGGGGGCTGGAGGAAGGCGTTAGCGGCGTCCGGGACCGGGGGCCGGAGAAGGGGCCGGGGGCCTGGGCGTCGGGGGGG
>NW_025411421.1:1483-4693 GCF_002201575.2 Neomonachus schauinslandi | reverse complement strand
AGAACATCAGAGAAAAATTAAAGGGCTCGTAACACCCAAGAGTTAGCAGTCAGGAGTTAGTGTCTACAGTGAGATTTGGAGATGTAGTAAGGCACTGGTATGGTATATGATAATGGTTGTTAAGAGAGAATGATCATTCGCCACATTTATCAAAAATAGAAAATACAGGCATCACAGGGCCAGGAATTTGGGTCTGTTTTATTCACTTCCATACTGCTAACTCTTAGAACAGTGGCCCACACATGGTTGCTCCTCAATGCATATTTCTCTACCGGGTGAAAAAAAAAAAAGGATAGAGGAAAGACCATTAGATTTTTTAAGAAATTCGGTACCAGTCATTTTGGTAAAGCAGCTGAGATGGAAGCCATATTTCCGAGGATGTAGGAGGAAATAGATATCAAAAAGGAGAAAAAGCAGGAATGGACTATCTGATAGAGAAGGCTTGTAAGGAAAGGTGAGTGAATAAGGGATTTGCAGGTATATTTTATAACCAAAACATACATACCCCTTTCATTCATAATATAGATATGTGGCGAACATACAGCCTTGATTTCCTCCCAGTGTGGTTCAGGTATAGTACACTTTTACCAGAGTTCTTGAGGCAGCATAAAGGATTCCCCACAGCACAAACGTCCCCATATTTTTCCTAGGGAGAAGGAGAGAGAGAATCTTTTTTTTGTTTTTTTTTTATTTATTTTTTTTATTCTTATGTTAATCCCCTACATTACATCATTAGTTTTAGATGTAGTGTTCCATGATTCATTGTTTGTGCATAACACCCAGTGCTCCATGCAGAACGTGCCCTCCTCAATACCCACCACCAGGCTAACCCATCCTCCCACCCCCCTCCCCTCTAGAACCCTCAGTTTGTTTTTCAGAGTCCATCGTCTCTCATGGTTCGTCTACCCCTCCGATATCCCCCGCTTCATTCTTCCCCTCCCGCTACCTTCTTCTTCTTCTTTTTTTTTCTTAACATATATTGCATTATTTGTTTCAGAAGTACAGATCTGAGATTCAACAGTCTTGCACAATTCACAGCGCTTACCAGAGCACATATCCTCCCCAGTGTCTATCACCCAGTCACCCCATCCCTCCCACCCCACCCCCCACTCCAGCAACCCTCAGTTTGTTTCCTACAATTAAGAATTCCTCATATCAGTGAGATCATATGATACATGTCTTTCTCTGTTTGACTTATTTCACTCAACATAATACCCTCCAGTTCCATCCACGTCGTTGCAAATGGCAAGATCTCATTCCTTTTGATGGCTGCATAATATTCCATTGTATATATATACCACCTCTTCTTTATCCATTCATCTGTTGATGGACATCTTGGCTCTTTCCACAGTTTGGCTATTGTGGACATTGCTGCTATAAACAGCACGGGGTGCACGTACCCCTTCGGATCCCTACTTTTGTACCTTTGGGGTAAATACCCAGTAGTGCAATTGCTGGATCGTATGGTAGCTCTATTTTCAACTTTTTGAGGAACCTCCATACAGTTTTCCAGAGTGGCTGCACCAGCTTGCATTCCCACCAACAGTGTAGGAGGGTTCCCCTTTCTCCGCATCCCCGCCAACATCTGTCGTTTCCTGACTTGTTAATTTTAGCCATTCTGACTGGTGTGAGGTGGTATCTCATTGAGGTTTTGATTTGGATTTCCCTGATGCCGAGCGATGTTGAGCACTTCTTCATGTGTCTGTTGGCCATTTGGATGTCTTCTTTGGAAAAATGTCTGTTCATGTCTTCTGCCCATTTCTTGATTGGATTCTTTGTTCTTTGGGTGTTGAGTCTGGTAAGTTCTTTATAGATTTTGGATACTAGCCCTTTATCTGATATGTCATTTGCACATACCTTCTCCCATTCTGTTGGTTGTCTTTTGGTTTTGTTGACTGTTTCTTTTGCTGCACAAATGCTTTTTATCTTGATGAAGTCCCAATAGTTCATTTTTGCCCTTGCTTCCCTTGCCTTTGGTGATGTGTCTAGGAAGAAGTTGCTGTGGCTGAGGTCAAAGAGGTTGCTGCCTGTGTTCTCCTTTAGGATTTTGATGGACTCCTGTCTCACATTGAGGTCTTTCAACCATTTGGAGTCTATTTTTGTGTGTGGTGTAAGGAAATGGTCCAGTTTCATTCTTCTGCATGTGGCTGTCCAATTTTCCCAACACCATTTGTTGAAGAGACTGTCTTTGTTCCATAGGACATTCTTTCCTGCTTTGTCAAAGATGAGTTGACCATAGAGTTGAGGGTCCATTTCTGGGCTCTCTATTCTGTTCCATTGATCTATGTGTCTGTTTTTGTGCCAGTACCATGCTGTCTTGATGATGACAGCTTTGTAATAGAGCTGGAAGTCCGGAATTGTGATGCCGCCGGCTTTGCTTTTCTTTTTCAACATTCCTCTGGCTATGCGGGGTCTTTTCTGGTTCCATACAAATTTTAGGATTATTTGTTCCATTTCTTTGAAAAGAGTGGATGGTATTTTGATGGGGATTGCATTGAATGTGTAGATTGCTCTAGGTAGCATTGACATCTTCACAATATTTGTTCTTCCAATCCATGAGCATGGAACATTTTTCCATTTCTTTGTGTCTTCCTCAATTTCTTTCATGAGTATTTTATAGTTTTCTGAGTATAGATCCTTTGTCTCTTTGGTTAGATTTATTCCTAGGTATCTTATGGTTTTGGGTGCAATTGTAAATGGGATCGACTCCTTAATTTCTCTTTCTTCTGTCTTGTTGTTGGTGTATAGGAATGCCACTGACTTCTGTACATTGATTTTGTATCCTGCCACTTTACTGAATTCCTGTATGAGTTCCAGCAGTTTTGGGGTGGAGTCTTTTGGGTTTTCCACATAAAGTATCATCTCATCTGCAAAGAGTGAGAGTTTGACTTCTTCTTTGCCAATTTGGATGCCTTTGATTTCTTTTTGTTGTCTGATTGCTGTGGCTAGGACTTCCAATACTATGTTGAATAGCAGTGGTGATAGTGGACATCCCTGCCGCGTTCCTGACCTTAGGGGGAAAGCTCTCAGTTTTTCCCCATTGAGAATGATATTCGCTGTAGGTTTTTCATAGATGGCTTTTATGATATTGAGGTATGTACCCTCTATCCCTATACTCTGAAGAGTTTTGATCAAGAAAGGATGCTGTACTTTGTCAAATGCTTTTTCTGCATCTATTGAGAGGATCATATGGTTCTTGTTCTTTCTTTT
>NW_025411421.1:464-1383 GCF_002201575.2 Neomonachus schauinslandi | reverse complement strand
CTATTGGCTAGTATTTTGGTGAGAATTTTTGCATCCATGTTCATCAGGGATATTGGTCTGTAGTTCTCCTTTTTGATGGGGTCTTTGTCTGGTTTTGGGATCAAGGTAATGCTGGCCTCATAAAATGAGTTTGGAAGTTTTCCTTCCATTTCTATTTTTTGGAACAGTTTCAGAAGAATAGGTATTAATTCTTCTTGAAATGTTTGGTAGAATTCCCCTGGGAAGCCATCTGGCCCTGGGCTTTTGTTTTTTGGGAGATTTTTGATGACTGCTTCAATTTCCTTAGTGGTTATAGGTCTGTTCAGGTTTTCTATTTCTTCCTGGTTCAGTTTTGGTAGTTGATACATCTCTAGGAATGCATCCATTTCTTCCAGATTATCTAATTTGCTGGCATATAGTTGCTCATAATATGTTCTTATAATTGTTTGTATTTCTTTGGTGTTGGTTGTGATCTCTCCTCTTTCATTCATGATTTTGTTGATTTGGGTCATTTCTCTTTTCTTTTTGATAAGTCTGGCCAGGGGTTTATCAATCTTGTTAATTCTTTCAAAGAACCAGCTCCTAGTTTCGTTGATCTGTTCTACTGTTCTTTTAGTTTCTATTTCATTGATTTCTGCTCTGATCTTTATTATTTCTCTTCTCCTGCTGGGTTTAGGCTTTATTTGCTGTTCTTTCTCCAGCTCCTTTAGGTGTAGGGTTAGGTTGTGTACTTGAGACCTTTCTTGCTTCTTGAGAAAGGCTTGTATTGCTATATACTTTCCTCTTAGGACTGCCTTTGCTGCATCCCAAAGATTTTGAATAGTTGTGTTTTCATTTTCATTGGTTTCCATGTATTTTTTTAATTCTTCTTTAATTTCCTGGTTGACCCATTCGTTCTTCAGTAGGATGCTCTTTAGCCTCCATGTATTTGAGTTCTTTC
>NW_025411421.1:0-364 GCF_002201575.2 Neomonachus schauinslandi | reverse complement strand
TCGTTGCTTTGGGGTGGAATGTTCTGAATATGTCTGTAAAGTCCATTTGGTCCAGTGTGTCATTTAAAGTCTTTATTTCCTTGTTGATCTTTTGCTTAGACGATCTGTCCATTTCAGTGAGGGGGGTGTTAAAGTCCCCCACTATTATTGTATTGTTGTCGATGTGTTTCTTTGCTTTTGTTATTAATTGGCTTATATAATTGGCTGCTCCCATGTTAGGGGCATAGATATTTACAATTGTTAGATCTTCTTGTTGGATAGATCCTTTAAGTATGATATAGTGTCCTTTCTCATCTCTTATTACAGTCTTTGGTTTAAAATCTAATTTGTCTGATATAAGGATTGCCACCCCAGCTTTCTTTTG
>NW_025411420.1:1019-4697 GCF_002201575.2 Neomonachus schauinslandi | reverse complement strand
AATGAATCATGGAACACTACATCTAAAACTAATGATGCAATGTATGGGGATTAACATAACAATAAAAAGTTGGGTATTCATCCTTTCTGATGGCTGAGTACTATTCCATTGTATATATGGACCACATCTTTTTTTTTTTTTTAAGACTTTATTTATTCATTTGACAGAGAGAGACATAGCGAGAGAGGGAACACAGCAGGGGAAGTGGGAGAAGCAGGCTTCCCACCGTGCAGGGATCCCGATACGGGGCTTGATCCCAGGACTCTGGGATCATGACCTGAGCGAAAGCAGACGCTTAACCACTGAGCAACCCAGGCGCCCCTGGACCACATCTTCTTTTTTTTTTAAGATTTTATTTATTTATTTGACAGAGAGAGACACAGCGAGAGAGAGGGAACACAAGCAGGGGGTAGTGGGAGAGGGAGAAGTAGACTTCCCGCTGAGCAGGGAGCTCGATGCGGGGCTCAATCCCAGGGCCCTAGGATCATGACCTGAGCTGAAGGCAGATGCTTAACGAGTGAGCCACCCAGGCACCCCTGGACCACATCTTCTTTATCCATTCATCTGTTGAAGGGCATCTCGGCTCTTTCCACCATTTGGCTATTGCGGACTTTGCTGCTATGAACCCTGGGGTGCATATGGCCCTTCTTTTCACTACATCTATGTCTTTGGGGTAAATACCCAGGAGTGCAATTGCTCAGTATAGGATAGCTCTATTTTTAATTTTTTGAGGCACCTCCACACTGTTTTCCAAAGTGGCTGTGCCAACTTGCATTCCCACCAACAGTGTAAGAGGGTTCCCCTTTCTCCACAACCTCTCCAACATTTGTTGTTTTCTTAACCCAAATTAGCTTTCTTAAGGAAGACTAGATGTCTCTGTTCCTCAAACTATAGATAAAAGGATTCAGCACTGGGGTTACCACTGTGTACATCACTGATGCAACTGTGCCCTTCTCTGCTGAGCGGGTTGAGGGAAGACTGAAATAAACACAAAAGGAAGTCCCAAAGAATAGAGAAATTACAGAGAGATGAGAGCTGCAGGTGGAAAAGGCTTTCTGCTTCCCCTGAGTTGAGGGGATCTTCAGGATTGTCAAGAAAATATGTGTGTAAGAGATAATCAGGCAAAGCACACAAACCGGGCCTGCAAGACCTTCGATGGTGAAAATCACCAGCTCATTAATGAAGGGATCTGTGCAGGACAGACTCAGAAGGGGGTTGATGTCACAGAAGTAGTGTGGGATCTTGTGGTCTGCACAGAAGGACAGGCTGTTCATCAAGAGTGTGTGTAGGAGAGAGTGGAGGGCATTCGCGATGCAGGGTGCAGAAACTAGAAGGACACTGAGCCCAGGGCTCATGACCATGATGTAATGGAGTGGGTGGCATATGTCCACATAGCGGTTGTAGGCCATGACGGCCAAGAGAAATGCCTCCAGCATCACAAACAGCATGAAAAAATACAGTTGTGATAGACATCCTGCATATGAGATGACCTGATTCTGGATCCATATATTTGTCAGCATCTTGGGGACTGTGGTGGACACGAAGCAGGCATCAGCAAGAGAGAGGTTGGCCAGGAAGAAGTACATGGGCGTGTGGAGGTGAGCATCAGCAATGATAGCCAGAATGATGAGGAGGTTGCCTGCCACTGTGACCAGATACATGGACAGAAACAGCCCAAAGAGGATTTCCTGCTGCTTTGGCTGCTCAGAAAGCCCCAGGAGGTAAAATTCTGAGACACTGGTCAGGTTTTCCCACCCCATTTTTCTGTAAGCAGAAAGTTGGGTTAATTGAATGAAATTGGTAAGCCCTGGTTTGTGAACTCCGAAAATAATGCAGTAGTCCAATGTTAATGTTCTAATGTGAGATGGAATCATATGAAATATCCAATATTTAACTGCTTAGGACCTACAAAAATGGCAGTTTCATATAGTTAAATTGAATATTTGCAAATGCCTGTGCTTTCTGCCATGGGAAACCATAGATTTTTTTTTTTAATTTTTTTTTCTTATATTATCCCCATACATTACATATTAGTTTTAGATGTAGTGTTCCATGATTCATTGTTTGTGCATAACACCCAGTGCTCCATGCAGAATGTGCCCTCCTCAATACCCACCACCAGGCTAACCCATCCTCCCACACCCCTCCCCTCTAGAACCCTCAGTTGGTTTTTCAGAGTCCATCATCTCTCATGGTTCATCTACCCCTCCAATTTCCCCCCCTTCATTCTTCCCCTCCTGCTACCTTCTTCTTCTTCTTCTTCTTTTTTTTCTTAACATATATTGCATTATTTGTTTCAGAGGTACAGATCTGAGATTCAACGGTCTTGCACAATTCACAGCGCTTACCAGAGCACATACCCTCCCCAGTGTCTATCACCCAGTCACCCTATCCCTCCCGCCCCACCCCCCACTCCAGCAACCCTCGTTTGTTTCCTGAGATTAAGAATTCCTCATATCAGTGAGGTCATATGATACATGTCGTTCTCTGTTTGACTTATTTTGCTCAGCATAATACCCTCCAGTTCCATCCACGTCGTTGCAAATGGCAAGATCTCATTCCTTTTGATGGCTGCATAATATTCCATTGTATATATATACCACATCTTCTTTATCCTTTCATCTGTCGATGGACATCTTGGCTCTTTCCACAGTTTGGCTATTGTGGACATTGTTGCTATAAACATCGGGGTGCACATACCCTTTTGGATCCCTACTTTTGTATCTTTGGGGTAAATACCCAGTAGTGCAATTGCTGGATCATATGGTAGCTCTATTTTCAACTTTTTGAGGAACCTCCATACTGTTTTCCAGAGTGGCTGCACCAGCTTGCATTCCCACCAACAGTGTAGGAGGGGTCCCCTTTCTCCACATCCCCGCCAACATCTGTCGTTTCCTGACTTGTTAATTTTAGCCATTCTGACTGGTGTGAGGTGGTATCTCATTGAGGTTTTGATTTGGATTTCCCTGATGCCGAGCGATGTTGAGCACTTTTTCATGTGTCTGTAGGCCATTTGGATGTCTTCTTTGGAAAAATGTCTGTTCATGTCTTCTGCCCATTTCTTGATTGGATTCTTTGTTCTTTGGGTGTTGAGTTTGATGAGTTCTTTATAGATTTTGGATACCAATCCTTTATCTGATATGTCATTTGCAAATATCTTCTCCCATTCTGTCGGTTGTCTTTTGGTTTTGTTGACTGTTTCCTTTGCTTGGCAAAGTTTTTTATCTTGATGAAGTGCCAATAGTTCATTTTTGCCCTTCTTCCCTTGCCTTTGGCGATGTTTCTAGGAAGAAGTTCTATTTTTTGGAACAGTTTCGGAATAGGTATAAATTCTTCTTGAAATGTTTGGTAGAATTCCCCTGGGAAGCCATCTGGCCCTGGGCTTTTGTTTTTGGGAGATTTTTGGTGACTGCTTTTGTTTTTGGGAGATTTTTGGTGACTGCTTCAATTTCCTTAGTGGTTATAGGTCAGTTCAGGTTTTCTATTTCTTCCTGGTTCAGTTTTGGTAGTTGATACATCTCTAGGAATGCATCCATTTCTTCCAGGTGATCTAATTTGCTGGCATAGAGTTGCTCATAATATGTTCTTATAATTGTTTGTATTTCTTTGGTGTTGGTTGTGATCTCTCCTCTTTCATTCATGATTTTGTTGATTTGGGTCATTTCTCTTTTCTTTTTG
>NW_025411420.1:0-919 GCF_002201575.2 Neomonachus schauinslandi | reverse complement strand
GCTTTTGTTTTTTGGGAGATTTTTGGTGACTGCTTCAATTTCCTTAGTGGTTATAGGTCAGTTCAGGTTTTCTATTTCTTCCTGGTTCAGTTTTGGTAGTTGATACATCTCTAGGAATGCATCCATTTCTTCCAGGTGATCTAATTTGCTGGCATAGAGTTGCTCATAATATGTTCTTATAATTGTTTGTATTTCTTTGGTGTTGGTTGTGATCTCTCCTCTTTCATTCATGATTTTGTTGATTTGGGTCATTTCTCTTTTCTTTTTGATAAGTCTGGCCAGGGGTTTATCAATCTTGTTAATTCTTTCAAAGAACCAGATCCTAGTTTCGTTGATCTGTCCTACTGTTCTTTTAGTTTCTATTTCATTGATTTCTGGTCTGATCTTTATTATTTCTCTTCTCCTGCTGGGTTTAGGCTTTATTTGCTGTTCTTTCTCCAGCTCCTTTAGGTGGAGGGTTAGGTTGTGTACTTGAGACCTTTCTTGTTTCTTGAGAAAGGCTTGTATTGCTATATACTTTCCTCTTAGGACTGCCTTTGCTGCATCCCAAAGATTTTGAACAGTTGTGTTTTCATTGTCATTGGTTTCCATGAATTTTTAAAATTCTTCTTTAATTTCTTGGTGACCAATGCATTCTTTAGTAGGATGCTCTTTAGCCTCCATGTATTTGAGTTCTTTCCGACTTTCCTCTTGTGATTGAGTTCTAGTTTCAAAGCCTTGTGGTCTGAAAATAGGCAGGGAATGATCCCAATCTTTTGGTACCGGTTGAGACCTGATTTATGACCTAGGATGTGATCAATTCTGGAGAATGTTCCATGGGCACTAGAGAAGAATGTGTATTCCGTTGCTTTGGGATGGAATGTTCTGAATATGTCTGTGAAGTCCATTTGGTCCAGTGTGTCATTTAAAGTCTTTATTT
>NW_025411419.1:0-4698 GCF_002201575.2 Neomonachus schauinslandi | reverse complement strand
TTCCCCTAGAGAGTGCCAGAGTGGATGTGAGAGGACACCACACCTGCTCCAGGCTGATGAAGAGAGAGGGAGAGACTAGCCTTTGGGCCTTCCAGGTGAGCTGACAACCAGGCTATGCTCCCTTTGTGACTCCACTGTGATTGCTTGGATGAGGGTAAAGGTCATTCCCAAGCTGGCATTTGCAAACGTGAGTAGGGAGGGGAACTTGTGTCTCATTTCACACCAGTCAGCCCACCAGCTCGGGCTCACCTTTTCTCTGAGGCCTGAGCTCCCTCAGCAGCTCCTGGGAGGACGAAATCTAGGATGAGGACCCTCGTAAGAGGGGCCACTTTGACTTGAGTTTTGAACAAGCCCAACAGCAATGCCAGCCATCTCAGTAAGCCCATCCTTCTTCCACCAACATAAACAAAATTTCTCAAATGACGTCCATACACGGAACACACTTTTCCTAAAATCTTCCCCTCCCAACTAGACTTTGGGTCCGTAGAAAGGCCTCATCCATGCACAGAAATAAATTCAGCAAACAACATGTTTTTTGCTGTCATGTGCCCGCATCTCTAGCTTTTGGTAAGAATGAGAGGAAGATCTGAGATTCCCCACAGGTACACTGTAACTTCACGGCTATGTTTGGTCAGCCTTCAGTTTGCTTCTTCTGGTCTGAGCACATAACTGGGGCGTCCCATACTAGCCACACTCTTGTAGACCCACCACCTGCTCACACACCAGAATGAAGAAGATCCAGAGTCACATGACATAACACCCCAAATATGCAAGATGGGTAATTAAGAACATTCACCTTGCCAATGTCCAGAAAAATGTCATCTTGAATATGCCACACAATCCAAAGTTCGCCAAGATCAATGATGACCGAGATGTTGGGATTTCCACTGCGTTTGGAAGGAACCATTATAAAAATGCGTCAATAAGCTATTGCAGTTGGGATTGAATCAAATGAAAGTAAGTCTCAGAACAGAAAGATATAAAAAAGAACATAATTAAGAATTAGAACTGAAAAAAATATAACTAATATTTTTGCAATGCAGTAAATTGGCTCAGTAGGACAATGTAGATGACAGAGGAAAGAGTCAGTACCTTGAAGGTACAACAACAGAAAGTATCTCATATGAACAATGGAGAGAGAAAAAAAATCTACAAAAACAAAAATCTATTCATGTCACAAGAATCCCAGAATGAGAAAAAAAGAAAAGGAGGGATTAAAAAGTATTTCAAGGAAATGTAAAGGAGAAAAAAAAAAAGAATATTTCAAGAAAACATGGCTGATCATCTCCCAAATTTGACAAAAAGCATGAGCCTAAAATTGAAGAAAATGAACAAAACCCAAACAGAGGGAACCCCAAGGCATCCGTCAAGACACATGGTATAGAGTAAATTTGATCCCCCATCCCACTCACATGTTTCAGTTCTAACCCCTATGAAACTGGACCTGGCACCTTGGGAGAAACATAGGTTGAGTTAGGTCACAAGGTTAGGATTCTCATGATGGGGTTAGCATGCTTATGAGAACAGACACAGAGAACTTTCCCTCTCCATGCACACCTGCAAAGAAAGGTTATGTGAGTTCAAAGCCAGAAGGTGGCTATCGACAAAGCTCCAGGAGGATAGGCTTCCTCAGAACCTGATCAAATTGGTGCCTTATGTTGGACTTCTACCCAGCAGAACTGTGAGAAAATGCATTACGGATGTTTAGCCATTTTCTGAACCTAGCATTTGGTGCATTTTTGTACAAGACAAGAAAGGAGGCTTCATAGGGCATAACACTGGACTTTATCAAGATTAAAACCTTCTGTTGTAGTAAAGATCTTGTTAGGAGGATGAAAAAACAAGCTATAGACTAAGTGAATATATTTGCAAACCACTAATCTGACAAAGAACTTCTATCTATAATATATAAAAAACCAACACTCAACAGGAGGAGAAAAAAAAAAAAAAAAAACTATCCAAATAGCAAATGGGTAAAAGACATGAACAGACATTTCAACAAAGAGAACATGCACATGGCAAATAAGCACAAGAAAAAAACAGTACATTAGTTGCCATGAGGGAAATGTAAAGGAAAAACCTGATTGAGTAATCACTGCTACCTACCTTTTAGGACAGCTCATTAATATAAAACAGAGTAAAAACATCAAATGTAGGAAAGAGCCAGCTCTCCTACTTTGCTGGTGGGAATGTAAATGGAACAGCCACTCTGGTAAGACAGTTTGATAGGTTCTGCAAAAGCGAAACATAAATGCGACAACCCAGCACTCACTGTCCTGGACCTTTATTCTAGAGAATGAAAATTTAAGATCCCACAAAACACTGTGCCCAAATATTCACTGTGGGATTATTTGTAGTCTCAAAAGCCTGGAAACATACCAAAATATCCCTCAAAGGGGTGCAGATGAACAAACTGTGGCATTTCCAACCTAGGGAGCACAACTCAGTGATAAAAAGTAAGAAAGTTAGGATAACACAAAACGTGGATGGATTCCAGATATATTATCCTGAGTGAAAACAAACAAACAAAAAACATCACTGGTCACAGCTGTAGGAGTCCCCTCATGTAACAAAATGCCAACACATCCAAAGTGTAAAACACAGGGGTGAATGGCATGGAAGGGATGGCTGGGCAAGGGGTGGGTAACATGAAGGAGATCTTTGTGCTGATAGAGTAGTTCCATACCTGGATTGTGCTGTTGAACATATAAATGTCCATGGCAATGTGACAGACCTAGACATATCCATCATTCCACTGTCAGTTTCCTGGTGCGAATAGTGTCCTGCTGTGATGTAGGATGTTACCTTGGGGCAAAATGAGCCAAGAGTGCCTCTGCAATGGGACATTTCTGTACTATCTGAACCTTCCTGTGAATCACTAAATCCCTCCCTACCTATAGTATTGCTCTACCTTTCAACAAACCTCAGAATAGTTCCCTAAAGCTATCAGTCCCACCCTGACTCCTTGAAGCTCCAAGCTTCCCCAGGACCCTAATGTGTGGGTATTAAGCAGCAGCGTTGGAGGCAGGAGGAACCTGGTGATGGTCTGTGACTGGGCAGGTGCTGGGCTGTGATATGCTGTACCCTAAGGGGTAGACAAGGCCAGGTGTGGAACAGGACAGAGGCAGGACCTAGACGGCTTTCCTCCTGAACCTGCTGTTTTGAGTTTGGGAAGGAACTGACAGTACATGGACCTGGTTCACAGCCTGCCGTCACTCCTCTGGACAGCATCTGTCCCCTGCTCTTGTAGATCCCCTCCCCAACCCTGCCTTCTCCTGCATCCTGCTCACACAGCCATCCCCCCAAAGTTGCCCACATTTTACAGATGAAGGAATGGGGGCTCAAGGGGTGAACTGCTCTGCTTCACACCCCCAAAGTAGGGTCCCAGCACCTCCAAGATCCTGCTGTGTCCAGAAACATGTGTCTGGTAAGTGGGGTCGGAGCAGGTGGCCACTAGAGGTTAGCAGCTCTGGGATCGCACTGTGATCCTCTTCCCCCTCAAATCCAAGTGACCTGGACTCCACCAGCCTCCCCACTGGCTCCTGAAAGCAGCAGCCCTCCTATAAGATCAGACACCATCCATCTTAGAGATACTAACCTCTCTTCTCCCAGGTCCCCCTCACATTGACCTTCCCTAAGAGAGCTTTTTCATGGCTCTAATCAGTTCATGCCAAGGTGATATAAGCACAGTGCCTTGAGCTCCCCCAAGGGACCATGGCTCTAGGCTCTCTTACCTCCACTACTGTCACAGGCAGACCCCAGCTCATTAGCATCTACAAGGCACTTGAGCTCCCACATCCTGTGTTGAGGTTAAGGGATAATCTCTAGGGAGAAGACAAACTTTGAACCTTACTTTCCTCCTTCCTCTGTCCAACAAATGGCAGAATCTCAGCTTTGCCTATTAGAGGTAGACACCTTCTTCCATATCCACAGACACCTGAGTATTCCATGCGCACCTGTTCCCACCTGTTCCTACCTGTCTCCTTTTCTTCTTTACTCTGTCCATCCACCCCTCCACATGGAGCAGCAAGTAGTAATCTGTGTCTCCCCCAACTTCTGCAGTGCTTCTGTGACTCAGAGCAGAAAGCCCACACTCCAGGCTTGTCACTCCAGTCTGTACGTACCTCACCCACAGGAAATCATCCAGAGGCAGGAAATGGTCCCCTGCTTCTGGCCTCCCTCCAGCCTGGTTCCCTCATCTTGTCACATTTACTCTTCAGAGGTCCGCATCACACAGGGACGTGCAGTCAGGAAATACTAGCTCTGGTGACCAGAGTTTGGAAACGTCATGCCAGGGTCCAAACTCCAATTTGCCAGAGCATGTGTGATGGGGCTAGGGACATAAATCATTTTTGCAGAAATACCTACATATGGACATTACAGCTTACTTTTCCCTTCCTTCAGAATGGGCATGACCTCAGCAGCTGACCTTGATTTCTACAAAACAGGATGTCTGAAAGTGTTGATGGGGATCGGAAGGTTGTGCTCAGGGTCAGCTCTGCATAATTCACTGACACTTTCTCAGAGCTGTGGAGGTCCCTGCCCACCAACTGGAGAATGTGATGACTTCTAAGGCACAGTAGTGACGGTAACCCAGGCTGTACGTCACAGTCACCCAGGGGTTGTTTCCTGTACTCATATGAAATAATGGTTTTAAGTTATTTAGGCCTCTGAAAAATATTAAAACTCTCACTCCTG
>NW_025411418.1:0-4699 GCF_002201575.2 Neomonachus schauinslandi | reverse complement strand
AAGAAACATGATATATCACATTAACAAAAGAAAACATAAGAACCATAAGATCCTTTCAAGTAATGCAGAAAAAGCATTTGAAAAATACAGCATCCTTTCTTGATTAAAACTTTCCACAGGGTAGGGATAGAGGGAACGTGCCACCATATCACAAAAGCTATATGCCAAAAGCCCACAGCAAATATTATTCTCAATGGGGAAAAATTGAGGGCCTTACCCCTAAAGTCGGGAACATGGCAGGGATGCCCACTCCCACCACTGTTGCTCACCATAGTACTAGAAGTCCAAGCCTCAGCAATCAGAAAACAAAAAGAAATAAAAGGAATTCAAATTGGAAAAGAAGAAGTCAAACTCTCACTCTTAGCAGATGAAATGATGTTTTATGTGGAAGACCCCGAAGACTCCACCCCAAAATTGCTAGAACCCATACAGGAATTCAGCAATGTGGCAGGATTTAAAATCAATGCAAAGAAATCATTTTCATTTCTATATACTAATAATGAGACTGAAGAAAGAGAAATTATGGATTTGATCCAATTTACAATTGCACCAAAAACCACAAGATAACTAGGAATAAACCTAGCCAAAGAGGTAAAGGGTCTGTACTCTAAAAACTACAAAATACTTATGAAAGAAATGAGGAGGACACAAAGAAATGGAAAAAATTCCCATGCTCATGGATTGGAAGAATATGCGTTGTTAAAAAGTCTATGCTACCCAGAGCAGTCTACACATTCAATGGATTCCTTATCAAAATGCCACCAACACTTTTCACGGAGCTGGAATAATTAATCCTAAATTTTGGATGGAACGGGTAAAGACCCCTAATAGCCAGAGGAATGTTGAAAAAGAAAATGAAAGGTGGTGGTATCACAATACCTGATTCAAGCTATATTACAAAGCTGTAATCAGCAGAACAGTATGGCTCTGAAATAAAAACAGACTCATAAATCAGTGGAACAGAATAGAGAGCCCAGAAATGGATCCTCAACTCTATAGTCAACTAACCTTCACAAAGCAAGAACCAATATATAATGGAAAAAAGACAGTCTCTTCAAAAATTGGTGTTGGGAAAATTGGACATGCCCATGCAGAGGAATGAAATTGGAGCATTTTCTTATACCATACATAAAGATAAATTAAAAATGGATGAAAGAGCTAAATGTGAGACAGGAATCAAAATCCGAGAGGAGAACACAGGCAGCAACCACTTTGACCTCAGCTGCAGCAACTTCTTTCAAGACATGTCTCCAAAGGCAGGAGAAAGGAAAGCAAAAATGATCTATTGGGACTTCTTCAAGATAAAAATCTTCTGCACAACAATGGTAAGAGTCCACAAAACTAAAAGGCAACCTACAGAATGGTAGAAGATATTTGCAAATGATATGTCAGATAAGGGTCCCGTATACAAGTTGTATAAGGATCTTACCACTCTCAACACCCAAAAAACAAGGAGTCTAGTCAAGAAATGGCCAGAAGACATGAGCAGACATTTCTCCAAAGGAGACATACAAATGGCCAACAGACACATCAATAAATGTTCCACATCACTTGTTATCAGGGAACTAGAAATCAAAACCACAGTGAAATACCACCTTACACCAGTCAGAATGGCTATCATTAACAAGTCAGGAAATAACAAATGTTGGCGAGGATGTAAAGAAAGGGGAAACCTCTTACATTGTTGGTGAAAATGCAAGCTGGTGCAGCCACTCTGGAAAACAGTATAGACGTTCCTCAAGAAATTAAAAAGAGAGCTTCCCTAAAACCCAGCAATTGTGCTACTAGGTATTTACCCCAAACACGCAAATGTAGTGATCCGAAGGGGCACCTGCACCCCAATGTTTATAGTAACAGTGTCCCCAATAGTCAAACTATGGAAATAGTCGAGATGTCCATTGACGGATGAATGGATAAAGAAGATGTGGTATATATATATTTTTTTAAAGATTTTCTTTATTTATTCATGAGAGACAGAGAGAGAGAGAGAGGCAGAGGGAGAAGCAGGCTCCCAAGGAGCAGGGAGCCCGATGCGGGACTCGATCCCAGGACCCTGGGATCATGACCTGAGCCGAAGGCAGACGCTTAACCATCTGAGCCACCCAGGCGCCCTGATGTGGTATATATTAACAATAGAATATTACTCAGCCATTGGAAAAGATGAGTACTTAACTTTTACATCGGCATGGATGGAACTGGAATGTGTTATGCTAAATGAAATACTTTAATCAGAGAAGACAATTATCATATGTTTTCATTCATTTGTGGAATATAAGAAACAATGCAGAGGATCATAGGGGAAGGGATGGAATAAGAGAATGGGAAGAAATCAGAGAGGAAGACAAACAATGAGAGACTAACTATGAGAGAGAAACTGACAGTTGCTGGAGGAGACGTGGGTCGGGGGTTGGGGTAATTGGGTGATGGGCATTAAGGAGGGCACATGATATGATGAGCACTGAGTGTTATATGCAACTGATGAATTACTTATCTCTACATCTGAAGATGTTGGCTAATTGATTTTAAATTTTAAAAGTCTTACATTCATATTTTATTAGATTGAATTTTTCTTAAAGATTTAAGTAATTTCTTTGCATTTTGTTATTTATGTACATTGTCCTAAATTTTTGTTTATATACTTTGCAAATATATTCCTCAGCCTATTTAAACTACACAGATAAAAAATTCTGCTATGTCATATTTGCGTTGATGTTTACGTTTTATATTACATATATTTGGGATGCTTATAAGTTATTATTCATTTCTTCTTAATGGGCTGGATTGCAGAGATTGATTTTCTCACAATAAGTCATCTGTATATTATTCAGATAAAACTCCTAGTTTTCATACATAAATTCTTTGAAACTGTGACCATGGTAAGATTGGTATTGGTTTGAAACAATCTTTCATCTATGTCATCAAATATATGAACCCTACAATATGCATTCCAGAGTTCTCCTCTTTATTTTTTGGTGTGAATAGACAGATCTGCGCCTTTATGGGTTTGCTGAATGACAGGAAAGTGATATAAACATTCTTCAATTCAGCCACCCCAGAGTCAGGACATTTTGGAGAAGAGATATGAATTACAAATGGCTTCAATAACAAGAATAAGGAGATAAAACACTAGTCTTCTAACTTACTTGGTATGCAATAGTAAGATTTGGACATGTTATCATCACTCTTAAGTCAGTCTCCTTGTTTCTAGATTCAGGTAATTCATAGTTTGCTAGACAGTTTTCTAGCACTGGCTTCGTTTGTTCTGCTGTGGTTCATTTTGTTTTTTTTTTTTTTTTAATTTTTATAAGAACATGATATTTAATTTCTTTCATAGACTTAGGCTAACACTAAGTGTTATGTATGTATGTACTTAGGCTAACACTAAGTGAACTGCTAATCTCTGCACATTCACATTTCCTGGAAGAAAGAAGCCATTAAGTGTTGTCACTTAGTGGCAGATGCAGAGCTGGGAATAAATAGCTGGGACTGAAAATTCAAAATATAGTTATCAAGAGTAGGGACTCGGGGCGCCTGGGTGGCTCAGTTGGTTAAGCGACTGCCTTCGGCTCAGGTAACGATCCTGGAGTCCCAGGATCGAGTCCCGCATCAGGCTCTCTGCTTAGCGGGGAGTCTGCTTCTCCCTCTGACCCTCCCCCCTCTCATGTACTCTCTCTCAAATAAATAAATAAAATCTTTAAAAAAAAAAAAAAAAGAGTAGGGACTCTGGTTTTCTGTTTTTGACACTTTCCCCCCCAAATTACCTTAGCTGTATCCACAGGGTTTGATATTCACAGATGTTTATGAAATAAATGATTATACATATAATTACAAGGGCCAATTGGCACACACACGTTAAAAACTGATGTCCACTAAGTTTTATCAGCTATTAAGTTATCTCACGATGATGCGATCAAACCTTTTCATGGCAGGTTCTGATCAATAACCAGTTCATGGACGCCCAACACATCGTTGGCAAAGCCCAAACTGAACTCCATCCTCTGACTTCATTTGAGCTTTGCTTCCAACAAATTCCACTGAAGTAAGGTCACAGCAGGTCTTATTTTCAAACTCGCACATCAGTCCCCATACCCCCTATCCGCCCCTTGTCTCTTCCTCCATTGAATGAGGTCAGTTTCAAAAGGAGTATATGTGGGTAAACGACAGTAAGTCCTGAATTTGAAGAATTCAGCTGAGGGTCTTCGACCAGGGGAATGGGTTATTCCCATGGGATTCTTGGGTAGACTTTGAAGGAGAACATAAGGTGGAGGGACACCACTGAGTCATCCAGGTGTCCCAAACTCCACCAAAGCGAATCTCTCCCAGGTCAAATCTCATCGTGCTGACTGCTTATTTCAAGAGATTTGTGGAGATTAAAATGCAAAGTAGAAAAAGAAGGGGACAGTCTCCGAGTTTGCTGAATGAGGTGAGGGCCGATATATATGTGATTTGAAGGGGCAAAAAGAGGTGTCAGTAAGGGTTGCAGGGATTCAGAGCAAAGGGGATTGTTGCTGCCATCCATGGGCCAATATAAAGCACTGTGGTTCACTTTGTGCTCTATTCTTGTATTTGAAACTATCAGCTAATGCCCATGCTTAAAACTAACTTTAAATATATTTTTCAGATGATAAGTTACTTTAATTATGATTTTGAAGGCCCTATGTCGATTTATGATTGAAGAAGAAATGACTTTAAGCTAACA
>NW_025411417.1:0-4699 GCF_002201575.2 Neomonachus schauinslandi | reverse complement strand
TAAAGGGCTAGTATCCAAAATGTATAAAGAACTTACCAAACTCAACAGCCAAAGAACAAATGATCCAATCAAGAAATGGGCAGAAGACATGAACAGACATTTTTCCAAAGAAGACATCCAAATGGCCAACAGACACGTGAAAAAGTGCTCAACATCGCTGGGCATCAGGGAAATCCAAATCAAAACCTCAATGAGATAACACCTCACACCAGTCAGAATGGCTGAAATTAACAAGTCAGGAAACGACAGATGTTGGCGGGGATGCAGAGAAAGGGGAACCCTCCTACACTGTTGGTGGGAATGCATGCTGGTGCAACCACTCTGGAAAACAGTATGGAGGTTCTTCAAAAAGTTGAAAATAGAGCTACCATATGATCCAGCAATTGCACTACTGGGTATTTACCCCAAAGATACAAATGTAGGGATCCATAGTGGTACGTGCACCCCGATGTTTATAGCAGCAATGTCCACAATAACCTAACTGTGGAAAGAGCCAAGATGTCCATCGACAGATGAATGGATAAACAAGAAGTGGTATATATATATACAATGGAATATTATGCAGCTATCAAACGTAATGAGATCTTGCCATTTGCAACAACATGGATGGAACTGGAGGGTGTTATGCTGAGTGAAATATGTCAATAGAGAAAGACATGTATCATATGACCTCACTGATATGAGGAATTCTTAATCTCAGGAAACAAACAGCGTTGCTGGAGTGGTGGGGGTTGGGAAGGATGGGGTGGCTGGGTGATGGACACTGGGGAGGGTATGTGCTATGATGAGCACTGTGAACTGTGCAAGACTGTTGATTCACAGATCTGTACCTCTGAAACAAATAATGCAATATATGTTAAGAAAATAAAAGAAAATAGCAGGAGGGGAAGAATGAAGGGGGGAAATCAGAGGGGAGACGAACCATGAGAGATGATGGACTCTGAAGAGCAGACTGGGGGTTCTGGGAGGGGTGGGAGGATGGGTTAGCCTGGTGATGGATATTAAAGAGGGCATATTCTGCATGGAGCCCTGGGTGTTGTGTACAAACAATGAATCATGGGACACTACATCAAAAACTAATGATGTAATGTATGGTGATTAACATAACAATAAATTTTTTTAAAAAGAATAATTGAAACAAACAATAAAGGATCGTCTAAATTTGTAAAAATAGATCAGTGAAATAAATTGTACTACATCTGTACTATGGAATGCTATGAAGTAACTTCTTTTATTTGTTTCAGAGGTAGAGTTTAGTGATTAGTCAGTTGCATATAACACCCAGTGCTCATTACATCAAGTGCCGTACTTAATGCCCATCACCCAATTGTCCCTTCCCCTTGCCCACCTTCCCTCCAGCACCCTGAGTTTGTTTCCTAGAGTTCAGATCAGAATCTCTTATGGTTCACCTCCCTCTCAATTTTCATCTTATTTTCTTTTTCCTTCCCTTCCCCTATGTTCATCTGTTTTGTTTCTTAAATTCCACATATGAGTGAAATCATATAGTATGAACTAATTTTAAAATATGTTGTAAGAATATTAAATAACATGGGAAAATATTTAATAAGTTTGCAAAGTTGATAAATTAGGCTACAAAATAGTAGGTTCAATGTAAGACATTTATTTTGAAATGAAAATTTATATATATGCATACATGCATGCATAAATATACATATAGAAACCTTCAGTTCTATTCCTTTGTTAATATCTTAGTGATATAATTACAAGTGCTTTAAATTTCTTCTTTGCATTTTATATTTTTTGTACTATCTACAGTGAAATATATTGGTTTTTATTTGAAGAACAAATACTTGGACATAATAAGGAATAAAATACTTATAACACACACAAAAAAACCCCATAAGTAAAAGGGAAAGATAAATGACAAACAGGAAAAATATTTGCAATAATGGCAACAAATAAAAAGCATTTGTCTATTCGAAAAAAAAAAGTTAAAGACTCAAAGAGACTGAAAATGAAAGTAAAAGATATACAAATAGTAACCATAAGAGAGGTGGAATGACTATATCAATAACAAAGATCTTAAGGGGTGCCTGGGTGGCTCATTGGTTAAGCGTCTACTTTCAGCTCAGGTCATGATCCCAAGGTCATGATCCCATGGTTCTGGGATCAAGCCCTACCTGTGGCTCCTTGCTCAGTGGGAAGTTTGGGGGAGCCTGCTTCTCGCTCTGCCCCTTCCCCCAGCTCTCTCTGCCTCTCTCACTCTCAAATAAATAAATGAAATCTTTAATAAAAATAAAATAAAATAGATCTTAAGACAAGAAATATTATTGGAGAGAGAAAATCTCAATAATAAAAATTCAACACATGAAGAATATATAGTATAAATGCATAGATATCTAATAAAAATGTCTGTAATACATGAAGCAAACACTGTTAAAATTGAAAGGAGCAATAGAAAATTCACTGGCTATAGTTGGAAAATTCAATACCCTATTCTGAATAATTGCTAGAATAGCTGGACAAAAAATTAACAAAGATATGGAAGACTCAAACAACACAATCAACTAACTTGAGATAGATGGAACACTACTCAATGATTACAAAATACAGATTATTTTCCAATGCACATGTAACATTCTTTGGGATATACCATATGCCACGCCAAAAAATAACACTAAGTTTAGATCATCTAAATCAAAGTATATTCTCCAACTAACTGGAATTGGTATGCTTAAAAAAAACTAGCTTACCATATAAATATAATGTCAGGACAGTATTTTTGTTTGTTCAAGATCAGGGAGAACTGTCCCATGATTTAAACTTTATAAATTTCCTTTATTGGATTTATGAGTTAGGTAAGTTACCACTATTTACACAATCAGTTTAAAATAAAAAAACTATGTGTATAAATTAAAATTTATGTATATATGTAGTGAAATGAAATGATAACAATGGATGTCTTTTTTTTTTTAAGATTTTATTTATTTTTCAACAGAGAGAGAGAGACAGAGAGAGAGGGAACACAAGCAGGGGGAGTGGGAGGGGGAGAAGCAGGCTTCCCGCTGAGCAGGGGGCCCAATGTGGGACTCGATCCCAGTACCCTGGGATCATGACCTGAGCCGAAGGCAGACGCTTAACGACTGAGCCACCCAGGCGCCCAACAATGGATGTCTTTTTAAAGTTTTAAACTTTATTAAATTTTTATAAAGCTACAGATTTAACAAAATTATAATTTCCCAATCCTTATTTAATCTTAAGATCTTAGACAAATGAGTCAGTTAATTAAATTTTGAAAGCTAGAGAAGTTTCTAAAAGCAGACACATAACACTTACTAATAAACATAATTTCTACTCTTACTGTTTTAAATTGCAATAGATTAACAACAAAATATACAATTGTCTTTGGATGACATCTATCTCATTCAAATTATACAGACAGAAATAAATATGTATGTTTTTATATGTGTGAGAATCCATCCACTTCAATTGTTAAAATGATATGTGTATAAATAAAAAATAGTGAAACAATTCTTGTTTTTTGTCCTGTAGTTCTTTTTTGGGTTGGTTAATTTTATTAAAGATGATTTTAATATAGGGGCGCCTGGGTGACTCAGTTGGTTAAGTGTGTGATTCGAGGTCTCCACACAGGTCTTGATCTCAGGGTTATGAGATCTTTAAAAAAAAAAAAAATTAGAAGAAGGAAGGGAAAAATGAAGGGCAGAAATCAGAAGGGGAGACGAACCATGAAAGACTATGGACTCCGAGAAAGAAACTGAGGGTTTTAGAGGAAAGGGGGTGTGGGGGGGATGGGTTAGCATAGTGATGGGTATTAGGGAGGGCACTGGGTGTTATATGCAAACAATGAACACTACATCAAAACTAATGATGTACTGTATGGTGACTAACTTAAACATAATAAAATAAAATTTTAAAAAAGATGATTTTAATATAAATGGTTAACTATATAAGATAAATAATATATATAAAATACATATAAATTTCTGCTTAAGAAATTTATAACAGCTTATTCATAGGATAAATTTAATATATCTACATTTTTAATATACTTATAAATTAATTATATTTTAAAGCTACAGGTAAAAGCTTAAGTAATCACCTCTTTATAGATCTATGTATGCCTAAGTATATACATATAAAAGTACAATAATAAATCTTTTGATCCAAATTATTACATAAGTAGTGTAAAACAGGAATAAACTTGTATGCTTAGATTGTGGAGTTTCCTTCTGTAATTTAATTATTCTGTTAAATATCAGTGCTTTCTTTACACTTTAATCAGTTTTTAAAAATTCTTTGTGTTTTTCTGAATTTTGTTCTTACAATTATTATTGTGTATTTTTACAATGTTCTAAAATTATTTCTGATTTTAGATAGTTATGATTTATATTGTCTTCTGTGCTATTAGTCTTTATTTTGCCCTTCCAAAATTCAGAATAATAGTTATATTATTTTGCTGTACAAAGTAAGGGGAAATAGGAATAATTAGGTTTGTTAAAAATCTTCAGATTTTAATTAATTCAAAACTACAATGATACTTTGTCCTCCAACCTTAGTATTTAAGAACAGTCAAAAAAAAGGCAAAGGAAAGGGCAAAAATGAACTATTGGGATTGCATCAAGATAAAAAGCTTTTGCAAAGCAAAGGAAACAGTCAACAAAACCAAAAGAAACCGACAGAATGGGAGAAGATATTTGCAAATGACATATCAGATAAA
>NW_025411416.1:0-4700 GCF_002201575.2 Neomonachus schauinslandi | reverse complement strand
GAGTGTGGCCTGCATCCCTGTCTCCCTATCTCCTGCCAAGCTGGGGGTCTGAGGGGCCTCCTGAGCTCCCACACATGCAGCCCTACAGATGAGGCAGCACTTGTGGAGAAAGACCCCTTGGGTTCCCACGCAGAGCAGGGACGTATTGGGGGCTGAGTGGAGAGGTCACCAGAGACAGCAGGAATCCTGAAAGAAGCTGGGGAACCAAGCCACAGAGAGGGTCCCCAGAGGCAACAGAGAGGAAGAGGCCATGGCTGGGGGCCCTGAGGGGTGAAGAATCCCGCTCTGCTGTCCCCGGTGGGCTGGCTGCTCCCCCCACCACCACTCCCCGCTGGGCCCCCGGGGACCTCGCTCTAATAATGTATTTGATCGACTCGCCAGCCGCGTACAAGCGATTATTGTCTTGTCGGGAGTCAAACGTATCGATCCGGTGAGAAATATGAGCAGAGCAATGGGGCCCGCGTGTCAGTTACCAGCCCCGCTGGCCCTGGGGAGCCCCCTACGTCTCCTTTAATTACCGCTCAGCCCTGAGCCCAGCCTGGCCTCCCCTGCACCGCCACTCTCCCAGGCTCCCTGCACCCCGAGAGGCCCCCACTGCTCCCCAGCTCCCATGTTCTACCTGCCTTGCTCAACATGGCTTGAGGCCTCTTCTCTGGCTGAGAGGCCACTACCCGCCCTGCCTGGGCCTCCCATTCCTGGCTGCCAGGCCTTCCCCACCCAGTGGCCCCAAACTCTATCCCTCTGTCCTCTCCCGGCAGGCAGACATCTCAGACCCATTCTTCTTTCACTTCCTGACTCCAGCTCAGGGACTCAGTCAGCCTGGGAGGCATGAGGTGTAGGGCGATTTTATCCCTGGGGGGAGTGCTTGAGGCCTTCCCTCGTTTCCCCACTCAGCTACAGACCTGGGAGGGCAGTGCCAGAAATGGGTGGTACTTCTCTTCGTGCTCACCCTAAGGGGCTGACACCCAGTCGTGTCCAAAAGCATGTACTTGACATGGATGATATTGACTATGTCCGTGGTGGACCACAGGGGTGGCTTGGTAGGGTTCTGGCCCCCCATAATGTCCTTGTGACCCTAATTTCCAAGCCCCTCAAGACATAAATCCTAAATCAAAACAGAACCTACAGGGTCAAGACAAGACTCCAGTACTCACTGCCACCAGCCAGACTGCTGTCCGGAAAGCCCTCATGTACAGAAACCCTGCATCTGAAAGAGAGATAGGGGTGCACTAGGAGGCGGGAGGTCTGAGTTGAAGCTGGGTTGATGCTGTGTGGTCTCTGGATCTCCTCAGTGAAACAGCTGTTACAAAATGGGATGTTGTGGAGTGTAGATGGCTGGGAACTGTCCCCTCTGTGTACAGATGTAAAATGTGCCGGTCATCCCCAATGAGTGGGCCTGCCTGCCTGCCTGGGCGTGTCTGGGTGCACAGAGCCTGTGTGCAGGAGGAAGGGCACTCATGAAGGTCTGCCTGTGTGTTCTGTCCTGCCCGAGTGTGCATGGGTGTGAGCGTGGGCACACATGGCCGGAGGCGCGCCTGGGCACACAGGTATAGATGTGCCCTTGTGCCCACGTGAGGGAGCGGAGGGGTTTCTGTACACAGGAGTCACGCATGGTGGGTAGAGAGGGTTGGTGTTAGACCCTGGGCGCATAGAGGAGGGTTCCCGTGTGTCTGCGTGTGCACACGTGTGTGTGAAGTGCTGGGGCCCATGTGTGTAAATACTTGAGTGTATGTGTCTGGGTGAGTCCAGGCGTCCGTGTGCGCGCGTGTGGTTTGGGGGCGTCCCTCAGCGTGGGCGCGGCGAGTCCTGCGGGGCCTAGCGCGGGCCGGCGGGCTGTTTGGAGGCGCCAGGTGGCCTGACAGCCTCGGACCGGGCGCTGGCAGGAGGAAGAGGGCAGCGGACTCGGCCGCGCCTTTGTCTGCGCCGCGGTGCGCGGGGAGTCCTGCGCCTTTGTGTGACCCTCGCAGGTGTGCGCGCGGGGGCGGGGGGGGCGGGGAGGGGAGCGGAGGGAGGGGCTTTCTCCTCCGCAGCCGGCCCCGCCCTCCGGCCTATTGGCTGGGCGCTGCCGCCCTCTGGCGGGCGCGGAGGGAAATGCTGGGTCGGGAGCGCAATTCTGAGAAAGGCCTGCGGGCAGTCAGGGGACCCGGGGCTCCCCTCACCCGAACCGCCTCGGGCGCCCGCATTTGCCCCCTGGCAGACGTCTTGCCACTCTGGGCTAAGGCCCCGCCCCGTCGCCCGCACTGCCACTTCCCACGGGCACCGCTTCCTGTCAGCGGACGGACGCCTCACCTGGGGACAGGTGCGTGGCTGGGTACCTCCGCTCCCACAGCCTTGCAGGACGCCCACCATAAACGTCTCCTCCCGCTCTGCTGCTTGGCTTCATCACTTCTTGGCTCTGGGCCCTCGGAAAGGCCACCTCAGCTCTCTGGCCCTCAGTCTTTTCGTCTGTAAAACGGGGCAAATAGTGATCACCTCAAGAGATGGTGCCTGTCAAGTGCGCCTGTCAAGCCTGGCATTGGGAAAGCCCCCCCCCCAAAAAAAAAAACTTCTAGCCAGGGTTTAGTGTTGTTGTTGTTGTCATGGGCCCATCCTCTCTCCCAGACCCACATGCCCTGTTCCAGATGTGTTTGCCTTGGTGGAGGCAGCTGGAGGGCTCGGGCTGCTGTTGCAGCACCTCCCAGAGACTCTGCTTATCCTGTGCCCCACTACCCCCACTTCCCCAACACACACATGGTTTGGGGTCCGCCGCCTCCTGAGGTGGGCCTTTGGGCCAGAGTATTTTCCCTTCTGAAGGGGGCGGACACTGTGGTTTCCTCCCTGGGTGACTTCCGGCTGAGAGGGCTTGGCCCCCAGAGAGGGCGGGGAGATGACACAGTTGTTCCCCCAGCCCTGCGGGGCGGGCAGCATGGTTCACTCCAGCATGGGGGCTCCAGGTAAGGGGCCTGGGGCCAGCGCCCTCTGCCTGTCCTGCCCTTCCTCCTTAGCTGTCTCCTCTTACTTGCTTTCACTCTGTACCTCAGCAGCTCCCTCTTTCCCTCCCTGGGTCCGGTCCCCACCCTCAGCTCCTCTTTCCCCTTCCCTTCCACTCCAGACACCTGGGGGCTTCTCATCTCCCCCCTCATCTGTGCTGCAGTGTTCTGGGCTCTGGGGGGTGGTGGGGGAGGACGGAGCCCCGGTGTTGGTAGCAAGCTCTTATATGGAGGATCAGTGGGTGGGCTTCTTGGGTGGGGGCTGCAAAGGGGTGGGAACACTGAATTGCAGGACTTTTCAGTGTGTGAGATTCTGCGCACATGTGTTTGTGAGTGGTAGTTCTGAGTCCTCCGAGTGTGCCTGTCATGTGTGCGTGGCACTGTGGGCTCGCCTTGGCAATGATCTCTTGGCTCGCCGCCTCACTTCATTTGTCTCAGATGTTACCTCCTCAGGGAGGCCTTCCCTGACCTCCCTGTCTGAACTGGCAACCAGTCCCGCCATTCTCGGTCCCCTTGCCCCTGCTTTGTCTTTCCTTTATGGCATTTATCACCGCCTGAAAATGTATCCTCTGTCAGTTGACCGAGTGGATGTTGGGTGCCAGGCACCATACAAGATGATTTGTATTTGCTGGTTCACTTGGTAAAATGTGTCTATCTGTGCATAATGATAGTCATCTCCCAGCAGTGCTGATGGGAGGGTTAAATGAGATAATGTGTGTAGATGCTTAACACAGTGCCTGGAACACAACAAGCGTCAGTATGCGTGACTGTTTCGTTTGCAGCCTTATAGCAGTGTTGGTGTGTGTCACGTTCGTGAGTGTCTGTGGGGATGAGTCCTGGTTTGGCGTGTGCCATCCTATCTGCATCCCTGGGATCCTTCCACAACATATATTTACTGAGCAGTTCATGCTGGGTGTTGGAAATGCAACTGAAAAAGGGAGTTTTGGGTCCATCCTCCTGGAGTTCCCAGTCGGGGGAGACAGACCTGTTGCCAGACAGTGGAGGAGGCACGGGTAGAGGGGTCAGGGCTGGGATGCTGGAGACACGGGGAGCCATGGGAGCCCAGAAGCCTGGCCCAGTTGAGCCAGTGGGGTGTAAGAGAGGGCTTCCTGGAGGAGGGGACGTCTGGTCTGAGATGTGAAGGATGAGCGGCTATGACAAGGCAAAGGAGGTGAGGGAGGGGGTTGTGATGGAGGGAATACTGCTTGCAGGATGGCACGTGATTATTTATTGAGGTGACTGTATATGCAACTGTGTATGTGTGTGCACACATAACAGTGTAGACCCAGAGACCCGGGGTATCTGCACCCGCATGCCGTCTGCTCCACCATGGACTCATCCCTGTCTGGGGTTGAATGGGGGCCTCCTACATGCTCAGTACTGAGTTAGACCCCTGACTGGGGATTTCTCACAGAACTGCCCTGCCTGGGAGGCCCACCTGCATTCCCTGCCTGGACATGGATTAATACACTGCATGGTCTTGGGCAGATCACTCGTCCTGCCTGGGCTCAGGCTCCACACCTGTGAACTGGGTTCAGGGGTCCACTCCAGCCGTCTCCCAGGATGAGCTGATTCTGGGCGTGTGAGTGTGCACACATATGTGTGTATGTCTGTCTGGGGGGCCTGGGTATGTGTGTGTCTGCCTATTTGTGTCAATCTGTGTGTCTGTGAGTGACTCTGGATGTGTATGTGCACATCTGTGTGTATTTGAGTAACTGTGTGTGTGTGTGT
>NW_025411415.1:0-4700 GCF_002201575.2 Neomonachus schauinslandi | reverse complement strand
TCTGTACCTCTGAAACAAATAATGCAATATATGTTAAGAAAAAAAAAGAAGAAGAAGAAGAAGGTAACGGGAGGGGAAGAATGAAGTGGGGGAAATAGGAGGGGTAGATGAACCATGAGAGACGAAGGATTCTGAAAAACAAACAGTGTTCTAGAGGGGAGGGGGGTGGGAGAATGGGTTAGCCAGGTGGTGGGTATTGAGGAGGGCACATTCTGCATGGAGCACTGGGTGTTATGCACAAACAATGAATCATGGAACACTTCATCTGAAACTAATGATGTAATGTATGAGGATTAACATAAGAATAAAAAAAGAATATGGTAATAAGTAATTGTAGGATAATAATGAAAATTGTCTGTATTTCAGTTTGAAAATTATAAGCGAGAACAGTAAGACTACCATTATCCCTTCGAATCACTGATATATGTTCTTCCAGATATCATTCTAAAATATAACCCAAAAGAAAATGAAAAACACCTTATTTCCACAAAATATTTTTTATATTTTTTCAATGATTAAGAAGAAGTTATATCATGAAAGTATTAAAATTACCACTATAAAACACAATATAACAGCAAAATGGTATTAAATTGAGAGAAGCAAATCCATGTTTAAAAATTTATAAAATCTTTTTGACAAAGAGTAAAAGAAAAAATTTCGGTGTCATTGAGTGATATCCTCATATTTTAATTTCTCAGTTTTTCTATGGATGCTTTTCCATGGGTTATTACTCCTTAAAATTACAGAACTAAATAGACAAAACCAAAAGCACTAGAGAACATTTTTTATGCACCCAATTTCAAAGTCCTCGAACTCACCTGTTTCAACGGAAGCCACCATAAAGAGGTGCCTAATGGTCCATAGCTCTGGCACCCAAACCACTATTAGGAATTCAGAAAGTGCTTCCCTTCTCATATAAAGTGTGTGTCACCTGGCTAAAACCTAAGGAGTTCTGAGTTCCAGGCTCTGGAAATGCCCGTAGGAAGGTATTTAAAGTAATACAGATGACCCAACACCTTCTCCATTTATTATCTCCATGTGGCTTATTTTAAAATCTCAGGAGAGTTGATCCCTGAAGAAATGTCCTGTTTGACTCACATAATGCTAAAACCAGGATATGAGGAACGTAAAAGTGGCAGCTGCTGCATAATAGTCTTAAAGGAGGGAAAGGATGTAAACTACCCAGGAATGCCTTCAATCCTGCCAGACTATATTTTAGCAATAACCAATGCGTCAAGAAAATCTGGCAATTACATAGGGGACAGAGTGAAATATATCCGCCCACTAAAAAAAATCTTCCAAAAAGGGAAGACGAAATTCAACCTTTATGTTCTTCAAACTTTCAGATATATGATTTGGGATAAGTTACATGTGCAGTCTAAGCTCCAGCTTAATCATCTATAAAAGGGGGATAATAATGTCTCTTTATAGTGTTATTTATTGAGTTAAATTATACAGTGAATAGGAAGCACTAGATATATCAAATATATATTTGCTTTCTTCTTTCTTTTTGCTCAAGCAGAGATTTGTTGTTTTTTGTTTGTTTGTTTGATAGATAGTAATGAGGGAAGGAAATTAAAAAAATATACCTGGCAACAAATGCTTTCCTAAAAGTTGGAGATCATCACAATGGTTCACTAATGACCCAAACATAACTATTCAGTATTACCTAAAGTTAATTAAATTAAATTCTTAATTTTAGTAGAATTCCCCAAAACAATATATAAAGGGTTTTTGAAATTTTATCTTTATACAGGTATTTACCAATAGATACAGTCAATGAAGTGAGACATGAGAGGAAAAAAAAATATATATATATTATATATGTATATATATGCATATATATATGACTCCTATATATATGAATCAAAGGCTGGCAATTCTGGATAAGTTACTGAAATAAGAGAAAACAGCAATATTGACTAATAATGATATACATAACAGCACTAACAATTATCAAAAGTATTTTTATTGAAGAATTACTGAGTGATGTGCACTGTGCTTAAAGGTGTATTTTCATGATTCTACTTAAATAAGACTAAGGAAAAACCCTCTATTACATAACTCAACAGCACCCTATACTTCACTGCAATCATTATAAACTTTCACTTCTTTAATTAATTAGTTGTAATACATTTTAAATTTTTATTGAAATGGTAATTAATTTTACTGGAGTGTACAAATGGAATCAAAAACATGAAAAATTTACAGTAATACAGTAAGATAGATTAACCCAAAAAATCCACCCACCAAATGTTATAAAAATGGTCTAATAAAATGAGGAATGAAAGGGGAGCAATCATGACTAACACCAAGGAAATAGAAACAATTATTAGAAATTATTATCAACAACTATATGTGAAGAAACTGAGCAATCTGGATGAAATGGAGGCCTTCCTGGAAACCTATAAGATGCCAAGACTGAAACAGGAAGACACTGACAACCTGAATAGGCCAACAACCAGTAACGAGATTGAAGCAGTGATCCAAAACCTCCCGAAAAACAAGAGTCCAGGGCCTGATGGATTCCCTGGGGGATTCTACCAAACATTCAAAGAAGAAATAATACCTATTCTACTGAAGCTGTTTCAAAAAATAGAAAGAGAAGGAAAACTTCCAAACTCATTCTATAAAGCCAGCATTACCTTAATCCCCAAGCCAGGCAAAGACCCCATCAAAAAGGAGAAGTTCAGACTGATATCCCTGATGAATATGGATTGCAAAATCCTCAACAAAATCCTAGCTAATAGGATCCAACGATACATTGAAAGGATCATCCACCACGACCAAGTGGGATTAATCCCCGGGATGCAAGGGTGGGTCAACATTCACAAGTCAATCAATGTGACAGACACATTAATAAGAGGTCTATATAGAATAAATAGAATAAATAAAATAAATTGAATATTGTTCACCTGAGATAAGCAGCCCCTAATATTCATAGCTGACCAGGTATTATAAGAATACCTTGGTATTGCTTCGAGCTGACCTTGTTGTTCCTCCATTAAAGATACACAAGGTCACAGAAAGCCATGGTGACCATACAAATAGAAAAATGGGGCAAAAAGATGTCTGTATTCTATTCACTGTACACTGTGGATATGTTGGTTTATATGGCAAAGTAAAGTCCAGGTTACAGATGGAATTAAGGTTGCTAATCACTTGACTTTAAAATAGAGAGATTATGCAGGATAGCAATGTGAACCCCAAACTAATCATGAACGTCTTTAAATGTGAGAGCAGGAAACTGAAGGAATCATAGAAATGACAGTGTGAGGTTTCAGCTCAATGTTGCTGACCTCAAAAGTCAGGGAAGGAAGGCACCAGCCATGGAGCTCAGGAGATATCTAGAGAGTGAAAAGGTAAGGAAACTATTCTATTCTAGATTTTCCAGAGGAAATGCAGCCTGACAATGACTAGATTTTAGCTCAGTGAGACCAATTTCAGACTTCTGACCCCATGAAGTGTAAGGAAATAAACTGGTGTTTTTAAAGCTAATAAGGGTAGAGTAATGTGTTCTATCAGCAAAAGGAAACTAATACCATCAATATTGAATATTGAACACAGCAACTCTGTGCCCATGATGGACCACGGCAAAAACAAGATCCTGCCCGATCCTGTGTGAACACAGACACAACACGAACATCACCCAAGTCAAAAAACTACTGAGCATTTTCCTTTCCTCCAAATGAATGACTGTGGCTTTGTTACCAGTGACTGTGTTAGCCTTGCTCTTATAGGGTTCACCTATGTAAGAGTTATTAAGACAGCCAGTCATAGAATTCCTCATGCTTGCTGACAGCAGCAATCCAAAGCAAACCCCACTTCCTAAAAGCCTTGCACAATCACCTAACACAAACCTAAACATTATATATTCTTTCTATAATTTTCATCCTGAGATGTCCTATGATTCCCCTAAGATGGGTGCTCCCCATACTACAATAATTAATAAACCCATTTTTTAATTTGGTTTATTAATAGGCACAGCATAGGGAACGTAGTCACTGATATTGTAATTCTGTTGTATGGCGACTGAAGGTAACTGCACTTGCAGTGAGCATAGCAGCATAATATTTAAGCTTGTGGAATCTCAAGTTCTTGCACCTAAAACTAATGCAATATTACGTTTTGACTATACTGAAATAAGATTAAAAATAAATAAAGCCATCTCTTTCTTTTTATTCCCAGTTTATTTTTTATTATTAATTTTTCCATTCTACCATAGTTAATATACAGATCCTATGGTATCTCTTTTCACTGACCGGCTTATTTCACTTAGCATAATACACTCAAGCTCCATCCATGTTGTTGCAAATGGCAAGATCTCATTATTTTTTATGGCTGTATAATATTCCGGTTTTGGTGTGTGTGAGTATGTGTGTGTGTGTATTATAATATATATTATATATATATATATATATATATATATATATAAATACATATATATTTATATGGTATATATGTATGTGCATGTGTGTTTACATACATACCACAACTTATTGATCTACTGATCTACAGATGGACCCTCGGGCTGCTTCCAGAATTTGGCAATTGTCAATAATGCTGCTGTAAACATAGGGGTGTATATGTCCCTTTCAATTAGTGTTCTTGTATTCTTTGGGTAAATACCCAGGAGTGTGGTTACTGGCTTGTACGGTGGTTGTGTTTTTAACTTTTTGTGGAACCTCCATACTGTTTTC
>NW_025411414.1:0-4703 GCF_002201575.2 Neomonachus schauinslandi | reverse complement strand
GGCAGCTGCTGCATAATAGTCTTAAAGGAGGGAACGTATGCAAACTACCCAGGAATGCCTTCAATCCTGCCAGCCTATATTTTAGCAATAACCAATGCGTCAAGAAAATCTGGCAATTACATAGGGGACAGAGTGAAATATATCCGCCCCCTAAAAAAAATCTTCCAAAAAGGGAAGACTAAATTCAACCTTTATGTTCTTCAAACTTTCAGATATATGATTTGGGATAAGTTACATGTACAGTCTAAGCTCCAGCTTAATCATCTATAAAAGGGGGATAATAATGTCTCTCTTATAGTGTTACTTATTGAGTTAAATTATACAGTGAATAGGAAGCACTAGATATATCAAATATACATTTGCTTTCTTCTTTCTTTTGCCGGGCTGCACAGTGCAGGTCCTGACCCAGGCAGCCTGTTCTGGGCTCCCACAGTTGGGGCTCCCCCCAACCTCCTCAATGCTCCCCAAGGCCAGAGGTTGGGATGCAGGTGGTGGGAAGTAAGGTCTTCTCCTTGGGGAGACTCAGAGCCTCCTACTACGGCTTGATGAAGGGAGGGAAAGTTCTTCTCTACCCGCAAGGTCTTAGCAGGACTCAGAATTAAAATGGCATGAGTCAGATTAATAGGACAGTGATTGGGGGCCCACTAATGCAACTGAGACTCAAAGAAGGGACCGAGGCAGGCAGTTTTACCCATTTTAGACAAAGTGACAATAAATCTGTGAGGCATTGACAGGACAAAGAACCCTGAGCTTTGGGAGCTTGGATTAGTAAGGAAGTCTAGACAGAGTTTGGGCTGGAGCAGTACATGGTAAAAAGTAACAGGGGTTGTTTCTAAAGCTCTTTGGGCTCTAAATTCCCCAGCTCTGGGGATAAGGCAGTCTCTTCACGTCCTGCTTCAGAGAGGGTACCTGTTCCATGCGAGATGTATTTCCTGCTTTCAGGGGAAGGTCTAAGTGTCCTTGCACAGGCTGAGTCCTAAGTGACTTGTACGGAAAATATTCAGTATGCCAGGGGCACCTGGCTGGCTCAGTCAGTGGAGTGTGGGACTCTGCATCTTGAGGTCATGAGTTTGAGACCCAGGTAGGGTGTAGGGATTGCTTAAATCTAAAATCAGAAACACATCAATAATCAATATACCAAAATGGCACATTTTGGGGGCAGCATGTCCTTGGCCTCTACAATGAACTGGGGAGATTTCCTGGTCTGCACAGGATCCCTGGATTTGTCCGTGGGAGATGTGGGTGCAGTCTCCTTAGCTGTGTTCAAGCAAATGGGCAAACAGGTGAGCAGACGGCGGCTCCTGTGGCCCTCGTCCTGTCCCTGTCCTCCTTCCCCCATGCTCAGGACCAAGACTGGGGCTGTCTCTGCCCCTCTGCGCAGCTGTCCTGCTGTGGGCCCCCAAGGGAAGCTCACCCCTTCCAAGTTGATGTGTAAAGGACGGGTGGGGACCCCAGGCACACAGTGGGACCTCTTCAGGCCCTGCCTCTTTTCGCCTGTGGGACCCTGGGGGAAAGGTCATGGCAGAAGGGGGAGCTAGGAACTGGGTCCCAACCCTAGCTCTGCCAGCCTTGCTGTGTGGGCTTCGGGGTAGTCATTCATCCTACTGGCCGGGACTCTCTTTGCTTTCCTTTTCTTTTTTTTCCGCCTGAGTTTCACAGGAAGAATTAGCCATTGTGAGTTGCATGTAACAGCCAGTGCTCAGACACCAAGTGCCCTCCTTAATGCCCATCGTCCAGTTATCCTTCCCCCCCACCCATCTCCCCTCCAGCAACCCTCAGTTTGTGTCCTAGAAGTCAGATTCTCTGATGGTTTGCCTCCCTCTCAGTTTCACCTGATTTCGTTTTTCCTTCCCTTCCCCTATGTTCATTTCTTATGTCCCTTTTCTTCACTAAGTGAGGAGGCTAGACTTGCTAGCCATTAGTCATTTCTAGGGCTGCCTCCAGGCTTGGCTGGAGCCTGGAGGGGGTTGGGGTTGCCCCAATACCACATGCCTCTGGGCGCCAGGGCCCTGTCTGCTCCCTCCCCCCACACCCTTCACCCCATTTACCTGCAGCTCGCCCAGCAAGAGAGGTCAGGCTCCCTCTCCCACTGGCCGGATGGCTCCTGGGCCAAACCCCTTCCTGGCCACACCGCCTGCTGCCTCTTCCTGCACACCTCCCTCCCTCCGTCTTCCCTGTCCTCCTTCCCTCCATCTCAGCCCAGGACTCCCAGATGCTCTTCCATGGAGATTTCTGGATCTGGACTCCTGACCACAGGCCTCCTGACACCCCCGCCCCCACATTACACATTCTGTGTCTCCGGTGTATTGGGATGGCCATGGGTAAGTCAGACCACTGTCCCTTCGAGCTAGTCCACAGCAAAGCTGACCGCCACCTAGCTTGCTCATGGCCTTCAGCCACCAGCATCCCCTGTGTTCTCTGCGACAGACTGCTGGGGGCAGCTTGGACCCTGCCCCTGCCTCTAGAGTGAGGCCCCTCCAGTAGGCCTGCTCCTTAGATCCCCACCTGCACTCCTCCCAAGGTAGAATGTCCTCGACATCCCATTTTACCTGCGGTCTTTGCTCAAACTCTCCTGACTTCTGGGAAACCTCGCCTTCCAAATAGAAAAATCCCGTGTTCCCCTTCCTGTTCCCTGGCTTCTCGTTTTCCAATCCCTCCTCTTCTCTGTCTCTCAGAACCTGGTGTTTGTCCTTCTTATGTCCCTGAGATTCCAGATCCTTCCAGACATTCCTGGCCAGTATCTCAGTATGTCCCTGTTGGTTTTCCTCTGCCTGTCAGGTCAGGAATCTATTCGTAACATTCAGTCCTTTATAGAAAATAAAGGGCTTTCGCACTCATCACCGTGTCGCTGTTCTAAAGTCTGGCCTTTGGGTCCCGCTCCCTCACCACTTATTTAACTCTTTGAGAGGGGGCTTCTCCTGTGCACTCAGCCTTGGGTGATAAGCTTTGCATAGGAGACATCTGGTGAACCTTTACAGAGTAATATGTGACTGCCTTGGTCTTGATGGCACCACGCTTAGAAGGTTACTTCCTGTAATGAAGAGGCTGTGCAGCCCAGGAGAGTGCAGAGAAGGAAAGAAGGGAGGGGGGAGGAGTGCCAGACAGGGATGTGGGGAGACCCCTGTGGGTGAGTAGCAGGGAGCATGCTGCCCCCTTGTGGCCCACCAGCGGCAGGACAGCCGGAGGCATTCCTGGGATCCCAATGCTCACAGTTTGTGCTCTCAAGACCCTTCTTTCCACGCTTGAAAAATTATTGAAGATATCAAAGAGCACTTCATTACATGGGTTGCATGTATTCATATCTACAATATTAGAATTTTTAAGGTTTAAAATACTTATTAATTCACTTAAAGTAGTATTGGCAAACCCATATTAACACAGGTTTGTTTGTTTAATTTTAATTTTAGTAGAGATCATACAGTGCAAAATGGGTTTCTCTTGTAGAATTCAGAGATTCATCACGTCCATACAACCCCAGTGCTCATCACAACAATGCCCTCCTTAAAACCCATCCCCTATCTTGCCTAACCCCCACCCACCTCCCTGCATCAACCCTCAGTTTTTCTCTATCCTTAGGAGTCTCTTGTGCCCTCTATCTTTCTCTCATTTATTTTTCTTTTCCCCCTTCCCATATGTTCATCTGTGTCATTTTTTAAATTCCACATACATCTTATATTAACACATGTTTAAAATGAAAAATACTTATGTATTTTTAAAAAGCTAGTGAGAACTGGGTATTTACCCCAAAGATAAAAAGTCGGGATCCGAAGGGGTACGTGCACCCCGATGTTTATAGCAGCAATATCCACAATAGCCAAACTGTGGAAAGAGCCAAGATGTCCATCGACAGCATTTTCATATAACACCCAGTGCTCATGACATCAAGGGCCCTCCTTAATGCCCATCCACCAATTACCCCGTCCCCCCACCCACTTCCCTTCCCCTCCAGCAACCCTCAGTTTGTTCTCTGTAGGTAAGGGTCTCTGATTGTTTGTCTCCCTCTCTGTTTTTAGACTATTTTATTTTTCCTTCCCTCCCCTAAGTTCATCAGTTCTGTATCTTAAATTCCTCATATGAGTGAAATCTGATGGTATTTGTCTTTCTCTGAATGACTTCATTCACTTAGCATAATACCCTCCAGTTCCAACCACGGTGTGGCAAGGGGCAAGATTTCCTTCCTGTTGATGGCTGAGGAATATCCATTGTGTATCTATACCAAGTCTTCTTGATCTATTCATCAGTTGTTGGAAATCAGGGCTCTTTCCATAGTTTGGCTCTTGTGGACATTGGTGCAGTAACATTGGGGTGCATGTGCCCGTTCTAATCACTACATTTCTGTCCTTTGGATACAGACCTAGTAGTGCAATTGCGGAGTCATAGGGTAGTTCTAGTTTTAAGTTTCTGAGGAACCTTCATACTATTCCGAGTGGCGGCACCAGTCGACATTCCCACCTGCAGCATAAGAGGGTTCCCCTTTCTCTGCATCCTCGCTAACATATGTTGTTTCCTGAGCTGTTCAGTTTAGCCATCTGACCGGTGTGAGGTGGTATCTCATTATGGCTTTGATTTGTAGTACTCTGATGAAGAGCGATATTGAGCATTGTTTGATGTGTCTGTTAGCCATTTATGTGTTCCTTGCGGATTTGTCTGTTCGTGTCTTCTGGCAATTTCTTGACTGGATTTTTTGGGATTTGGAGGTTGAG
>NW_025411413.1:0-4704 GCF_002201575.2 Neomonachus schauinslandi | reverse complement strand
GGGGGGTGTTAAAGTCCCCCACTATTATTGTATTGTTGTCGATGTGTTTCTTTGCTTTTGTTATTAATTGCCTTATATAATTGGCTGCTCCCATGTTAGGGGCATAGATATTTACAATTGTTAGATCTTCTTGTTGGATAGACCCTTTAAGTAGGATATAGTGTCCTTCCTCATCTCTTATTACAGTCTTTGGTTTAAAATCTAATTTGTCTGATATAAGGATTGCCACCCCAGCTTTCTTTTGGTGTCCATTAGCATGGTAAATGGTTTTCCACCCCCTCACTTTCAATCTGGGGGTGTCTTTGGGTCTAAAATGAGTCTCTTGCAGACAGCATATCGATGGGTCTTGTTTTTTAATCCAGTCTGATAGCCTGTGTCTTTTGATTGGGGCATTGAGCCCATTTACATTCAGGGTAACTATTGAAAGATAGGAATTTAGTGCCATTGTATTGCCTGTAAGGTGACTGTGACCGTATATTGTCTGTGTTCCTTTCTGGTCTATGTTGCTTTTAGGGTCTCTCTTTGCTTAGAGGACCCCTTTCAAGATTTCTTGTAGGGCTGGTTTTGTGTTTGCAAATTCCTTTCGTTTTTGTTTGTCCTGGAAGCTTTTTATCTCTCCTTCAATTTTCAATGACAGCCTAGCTGGATAGAGTATTCTTGGCTGCATATTTTTCTCATTTAGTGCTCTGAATATATCCTGCCAGTCCTTTCTGGCCTGCCAGGTCTCTGTGGATAGGTCTGTTGCCAATCTAATGTTTTTACCCTTGTAGGTTACATATCTCTTCTCCCGAGCTGCTTTCAGGATTTTCTCTTTGTCTATGAGACTTATAAGTTTTACTATTAGATGTCGGGGTGTTGACCTATTGTTATTGATTTTGAGAGGGGTTCTCTGTGCCTCCTGGATTTTGATGCCTGTTTCCTTCTCCAAATTAGGGAAGTTCTCTGCTATAATTTGCTCCATTACACCTTCTGCCCCTCTCTCTCTTTCTTCTTCTTCTGGGATCCCAATTATTCTAATGTTGTTTCGTCTTATGGTATCGCTTATCTCTCGAATTCTGCCCTCGTGATCCAGTAGTTGTTTATCTCTCTTTTTCTCAGCTTCTTTATTTTCCATCATTTGGTCTTCTGTATCACTGATTATCTCTTCTGCCTCATTTATCCTAGCAGTTAGCACCCCCATTTTGATTGCACCTCATTAATAGCCTTTTTGATTTCTACTTGGTTAGATTTTAGTTCTTTTACTTCTCCAGAAAGGGTTTCCCTAATAACTTCCATGCTTTTTTCAAGCGCAGCTAATATCTTTAAAGTGATTATTCTGAACTCTAGATCCGACATCGTAGTAATGTCCGTATTGAGTAGGTCCCTGGCAGTCGGTACTATCTCTTGTTCTTTTTGTTGAAGTGATTTTTTCCATCTTGTCATTTTGTGCAGAGGAGAATAATGAGAGAACAAAATGCTAGTAGAGTAACAATGTCCCCAGAAAATATACTCTAAACAAATCGGAAAAGACCTGAAGCAGTGGGAAAAGAAAGGGAAAGAGAGAAAAAGAAAAAGAAAAAAAGATAAAGATAAAAACAAACAAAACAAAACAACAACAAAAAAACCCAGAATGTGATCAAATATGATCAGGCTGGTATATAGATTAGTGCCACAGGCTAGATTTTGGGTTTATTTTGGTCTGTTAGAAGAAAGTGCCTCCCAAAATTTTAAAGAAAGAAAAACTTATATATGTACAAAAATAAGGGTTGATATGATGAAGGGATGGAATATGACTGTAAAGATGAAAAGTATAAAAAATTTTATAAAAGGAATTGATAAGAAGTTGTTTGAAAAAAGAAAGAAGAGGATTTTAAAAAAGAGAGAATGTGATCAGTCAGGGGAGTAGAAAAAACCATACACTAGAGATTTAGGGTATATTTTGATCTGTTAGAAGACTATCTCAAAATTTTAAAGAGAGAACAACTTATATATATATGCCAAAAATACGGGTAACTACTATGAAGGGATAGAATATGACTCTAAAAATGAAAAATAAAAATGTTTTTTAAAAAAGGGATTGATAAGATGTTGGTTGAAAAAGGGAAAAAGAAAAATTCAAAAAGAAAAAAAAAGACAGTTAAAAAAAAATTAACTTTGAAAGACTACAGAATCATGGTAAAAAAGCCATGAATTCTATGTGCAGTATTCCCCTAGCGCTGGAGTTCTGCCGTTCTCATTGATCGGTAAACTTGGTCTTGGCTGGCTGTTCTCGCTGATCTTCTGGGGGAGGGGCCTGTTGCCGTGGTTCCCAAGTGTCTTTGCCAGAGGCGGAATTGCCCCGCCCTTGCCCAGTCCGGGCTAAGTAATCTGCTCGGGTTGCTCTCCAGAGCTTTTGTTCCCTGCAAGCTTTCCGTACAGCTTTGGAGGCGGAGAGTGAAAATGGCGGCCTCCCAATCTCCGCCCCGGAGGAGCCGAGAACTCGGGGCCCCACTCCTCAGTGAGCCCCCAGAGAAAAGCTGTCAGTCACTCCCATCTCCCCAGTCTCTGGCCGCACTCCGTGCTCACCTGGCCTGTGACCACGCGTTTCTATCTCTGGCTCCCGACCCCGGGTGGAGTCTCCAAACCCAGCAGATCCCTGCGGTGCGCTCCTGCGCCTCTCCTCCCGGGGGAGGAAGGTGAGTCTCCCCGGATCTGCCGCTTGTCGGGTCCCTGCTGGAGGAGCAGTGGCCCGACTGTGCCGCGGATCCCGGTTTATGGCAACCCCGAGCTGAGAGCCCGCGCCTGGGCTCCGCCTCTGCAGCTGGCTTCCCTGCTCCGTTACCTGGGAGCTCTGCCACACTCAGGAACCCCCGGTCTTTCTGTGACCCCGAGGGTTCTGAGACCACACTGTCCCGGAGGGTTCCACCCCCCGCTTAGCCACCAGAGTGATGTCCCTCAGCGGAGCAGACTTTTAAAAGTTCTGATTTTGTGCTCTGTGGTTCTGTCACTTGCCAGAAGCGGCCAACGGAGGCCCCTCCCCCCCGTCTATCCTCCCGAATATCGCCTCAGATTCACTTCTCCGCACGTCCTACCTTCCAGAAAGTGGTCGCTTTTCTGATGAGAGAGTTGTTGCTATTCTTTTCTTCGATCTCCTGTTGAGTTTGTAGGTGTTCAGAATGGTTTGATCCCTATCCAGCTGAATTCCTGAGAGGAGATGAAATCCAGGTCTCCTACTCCTCCGCCATCTTGCTCCGCCCCCCGAGGTTTTCTATTTCTTACTGGTTCACTTTTGGTAGTTGATACATCTCTAGGAATGCATCCATTTCTGCCAGGTTATCTAATTTGCTGGCATAGAGTTGCTCATGATATGTTCTTATAATTGTTTGTATTTCTTTGGTGTTGGTTGTGTTCTCTCCTCTTTCATGATTTTGTTGATTTGGGTCATTTCTCTTTTCTTTTTGGTAAGTCTGGCCAGGGGTTTATCAATCTTGTTAACTCTTTCAAAGAACCAGCTCCTAGTTTCGTTGATCTGTTCTACTGTTCTTTTAGTTTCTATTTCATTGATTTCTGCTCTGATCTTTATTATTTCTCTTCTCCTGCTGGGTTTAGGCTTTATTTGCTGTTGTTTCTCCAGCTCCTTTAGGTGTAGGGTTAGGTTGTGTACTTGAGACCTTTCTTGTTTCTTGAGAAAGGCTTGTATTGCTATATACTTTCCTCTTAGGACTGCCTTTGCTGCATCCCAAAGATTTTGAACAGTTGTGTTTTCATTTTCATTGGTTTCCATGAATTTTTTAAATTCTTCTTTAATTTCCTGGTTGACCCATTCATTCTTCAGTAGGATGCTCTTTAGCCTCCATGTATTTGAGTTCTTTCCGACTTTCCTCTTGTGACTGAGTTCTAGTTTCAAAGCACTGTGGTCTGAAAATAGGCAGGGAATGATCCCAGTCTTTTGGTACTGGTTGAGACCTGATTTATGACCTAGGATGTGATCGATTCTCGAGAATGTTCCATGGGGATTAGAGAAGAATGTGTATTCCGTTGTTTTGGGATGGAATGTTCTGAATATGTCTGTGAAGTCCATTTGGTCCAGTGTATCATTTAAAGTCTTTATTTCCTTGTTAATCTTTTGCTTAGACGATCTGTCCATTTCAGTGAGGGGGGTGTTAAAGTCCCCCACTATTATTGTATTGTTGTCGATGTGTTTCTTTGCTTTTGTTATTAATTGCCTTATATAATTGGCTGCTCCCATGTTAGGGGCATAGATATTTACAATTGTTAGATCTTCTTGTTGGATAGACCCTTTAAGTAGGATATAGTGTCCTTCCTCATCTCTTATTACAGTCTTTGGTTTAAAATCTAATTTGTCTGATATAAGGATTGCCACCCCAGCTTTCTTTTGGTGTCCATTAGCATGGTAAATGGTTTTCCACCCCCTCACTTTCAATCTGGGGGTGTCTTTGGGTCTAAAATGAGTCTCTTGCAGACAGCATATCGATGGGTCTTGTTTTTTAATCCAGTCTGATAGCCTGTGTCTTTTGATTGGGGCATTGAGCCCATTTACATTCAGGGTAACTATTGAAAGATAGGAATTTAGTGCCATTGTATTGCCTGTAAGGTGACTGTGACCGTATATTGTCTGTGTTCCTTTCTGGTCTATGTTGCTTTTAGGGTCTCTCTTTGCTTAGAGGACCCCTTTCAAGATTTCTTGTAGGGCTGGTTTTGTGTTTGCAAATTCCTTTCGTTTTT
>NW_025411412.1:0-4705 GCF_002201575.2 Neomonachus schauinslandi | reverse complement strand
TGGACAGCCACATGCAGAAGAATGAAACTCGACCATTCTCTAACACCATTCACAAAGATAAACTCAAAGTGGATGAAAGACCTCAATGTGAAACAGGAATCCATCAAAATCCTAGAGGAGAACATAGGCAGTAACCTCTTTGACATCGGCCACAGCACCTTCTTTCAAGATACATCTCCAAAAGCTAGTGAAACAAAAGCAAAAATGAACTTTTGGGACTTCATCAAGATAAAAAGCTTCTGCACAGCAAAGGAAACAGTCAACCAAACAAAGAGGCAACCCACAGAATGGGAGAAGATATTTGCAAATGACACTACAGATAAAGGGCTGGTCTCCAAGATCTATAAAGAACTTTTCAAACTCAACACCCAAAAAACAAATAATCAAGTCAAAAAGTGGGCAGAAGAGATGAACAGACACTTCTCTGAAGAAGACATACAAAAGGCTAAAGGACACATGAAAAAATGTTCATCATCATTAGCCATCAGGGAAATCCAAATCAAAACCACACTGAGATACCACCTTACACCACTTAGAATGGCAAAAATAGACAGGGAACGAAACAACAAATGTTGGAGAGGTTGTGGAGAAAGGGGAACCCTCTTACACTGTTGGTGGGAATGCAAGTTGGTATAGCCACTTTGGAAAACAGTGTGGAGGTGCCTCAAAAAATTAAAAATAGAGCTACCCTATGACCCAGCAATTGCACTCCTGGGTATTTACCCCAAAGACACAGACATAGTGAAAAGAAGGGCCATATGCACCCCAATGTTCATAGCAGCAATGTCCGCAATAGCCAAACTGTGGAAAGAGCCGAGATGCCCTTCAACAGATGAATGGATAAAGAAGATGTGGTCCATATATACAACGGACTATTACTCAGCCATCAGAAAGGATGAATACCCAACTTTTACATCCACATGGATGGGACTGGAGGAGATGATGCTAAGTGAAATAAGTCAAGCAGAGAAAGTCAATTATCATATGGTTTCACTTATTTGTGGAACATAAGGAATAGCATGGAGGACATCAGAAGGAAGGGAAAAATGAAGGGAGGGAAATCGGAGGGAGAGATGAACCATGAGAGACTATGGACTCTAAGAAACAAACAGGGTTTTAGAGGGGAGGGGGGTGGGGGGATGGGTTAGCCCGGTGATGGGTATTAAGGAGGGCACGTACTGCATGGAGCACTGGGTGTTATACGACAACAATGGATCGTGGATCACCACATCAAAAACTAATGATGTATTGTGTGGTGACTAACATAACATAATAAAATTAAAAAAAAAAAAAAAAGAATATCCTCCTGTGGAGGCAGCAGAGTGGGAAAGATGACCACAGGGCCAACCCAGTGGGCAGCACCAGACCCCTCATCTCTCCCTGCCTGGCATTCCTCTCCCCTTGGTTTGGGGGATTCCTCTCCTCTACCAGAAGATCAGGAAGCTTAAAGGAAATGAAAAGCACCCTCCCCTCAGGGAGGAGGGCCCCTGGCCTCAGGCAGTTTCCAAGGCCGCAGCTCAAAGAAGGAGCAGTGGCAGGAAGCCACCTGGCAGGCCACCAGCAGGCATTGGGCGCAAAAGAATGTTCTGAGCCTGAGTGAGAGATACAGTGGCCCTAAGAACACACGGGGAACCAGGGAGTGTGACCCCCGCCCACCACCACCACAAACAAATCCAGGCTGCAATTAGAATCTTAGGGCAATGACTGTATGGAAGGTCACCTTGGGGGCTGGTCAGGGTTTGCCCTCTGGAAGTGAGTCTGCCTGCCAGCTGTCGAGTCCTTTATTTCCATGACACAATCCAGACAGCACTAGACTAGAGCAGATCACAGAGCTCCGGTGTCGGGGTGGGGGGGGGGCACCCACCCTTGCAGCGCACTTTCAGGACTGAGCACCTGCCCAGAACATCACACACATCGACTCGCTTAATCACCACACCCATTTCACAGATGAGGGGAGGTGAAGCTCTACAGAGGATGAGTGCTTGCCCAAGTTCCCCAAGTGGCAGAAGCTGACCTTAAACTTGCATCCTATTCTCCAAGTGCACCACTCCGCCAAGCCCCCTCCCCTCTGGTCCTGGAGGGATCTGACGTGAGCCACACTCCCCAGTGGCCTGTGCACATCACAGAGGCTTCTGTGTGTTTTTTAGAAACAGACAGGCACAGGGAAATGTCTGACAGCCTTCCAGAAACCACACTGGCAGAGAAAAGCCATGGGGTGGAAGGGGGATACGCACATTAGGCTTGTGGGATTCGTCGGGGAAATGGTGGGGCCCCCTGAGGGAAAGCTCCGATGTCCAGGGTCAGCAGCAGGGTCTTCACACAAAGGATGTCCCAGAGCCGTGGGAAAGACATGGGTGGCTGCTGCATCAACGGAGGAAAGGACCAATTTTGCACGGATGATGATGAGTGTAGCCACACTGGGGGGGGGGGGGGGGGGAGAAAGCTGTAGCATTGTGCCTCTGTTTTATAGCAAGAAGAGGCATTTGCGAATTTTTTATACTTTGATTTCCCTTGAAAAATTCTATTTTAAGCTCTGGGGGGGAAATTGCCACATTTTAAAGAGCTGCTCACACCTACCCACCATGATTATTTTTTCTAGATGCTTAGAGATTTCAAAGAATTCAAAACATCTGGCATCCTCCGCCCCGTATCCCTCCCGGCCAGGGCTGTGTTGTTTTCGGAGGCCTGAGAAATCCCCCGGAGTCACAAACAGCAGCGGGGAAATCCTGACCCCCTCTTACTCCCAGCGCAGCGGATCCCGAGACAAAGGGAAGCGGGCCCTCCCCGCCCGTGGCCGCCGGGCCGCTGCGCAGGCGCGCGCTGAACCCCGCCCCCTCCCACTCTCGGGGCCACGCGGCCCTGGACCCCAGGTTCGGGCTGGCTAGCAGTCGGGCAGTCGGGCGGGTGAGGGAAGGAATGCAGGGTGCTGGATCCATTCAGCTCTGCGAGCCTGCATCTGTTGCAAAGGACGGCCAGCTGCGAGCACCCCGCCGCGCACCCAGGGGGCGCTCTGGGCCAGTTGGAGGCACGTGATGCCCGCTGCCCGGAGACCTCGCTGGGGCCCGCCAAGTGGCCTCCCCTTGGCTGTGGGGCGGCAGCAGAGCCAACCCTTAGCCCTGGGATTGAGCCTTCACACCGATGCTTTAAAAGGATTTGAATACAGGAATCCTTCTCTAACACTCCCCAAAGGAGAATCAGGGTGACAGCACTTTTGTAGAAGATATATTAGATGTGCGCACACTCTCCGTGGCTCCATGGCCTGGCCCTATGAACTACCTTCATCTCCAATGGGTCTTGCTCCTCATGCCTCTTTTCCTCTGTCCCCGCTGCTCTGGCCACGTTAGAGGCCACCCTCCCTGTGGCTAGCTCTAACTCTTGCTTGGGGATGTGGCTCCATGCACAGAGCACACGCTCTGGAACCGAATCTCAGCTCTGCCATTTACTAACCATGACCAAAGTGCTATGTGCCTTGGTTTTCTTGTCCGTCAAATGGGAATAAAAATGGGACTTACCCCACAGGACGGCTTGGGATGCGGATGAAAAGAATGACATGTAGGAGGTTAGAACAGGGCTGGTGCCTATGTTATGTGTTCCCTATGAAGAGGAGTCCTTTCTGAAGAGCTTTCTAGGAAGGGTTCTGAGGTTCTCACCCTCAGCCCAAAAGAGAAGAGATCTCAATCTCCTCCACTAGCCTAAAAGTCCATTGTTAATAATTTATTAGCTAATCAGTACTGGCGTGGGCTGAGGGTCTACTTTGCCCAAGCATTTTGGGGCACTCTGGCGGTGTAAGACAGAGAAGAGAGCCCAAGCTCTCGAGGAGCTTATAACGTAGCAGGAAAGTTTATATTTCACCCACCCTGATGGACAAAAGGGAAGGAATGATGACTAACTCTTTAGTTTATTTTAGTTTTTGTTGTTGGTTTGTTTGTTTTTTAATTCGGAGAGTGAAACTCCTGTGTGTTTGGGAAATGCATCCAATTTATCTAATTTAGTTTAGAGTAGAATGTTCTATATGCTTTTAGGATGTCCTTGGTACCATATTCAAATATGTATAATGAGGAGCTATTTTGAAGAAGATTTATTCAATTTTTATAGGATTTGATATCTGATTTTTAAAGCATTATAGAACTATGAGCCACAGCCATAGTTATGTGTTATTAGCATCAATGAGTGAAGATCTATGATAGCTGCAGAAATTTATTGACAAGAACACGCCCTTTGCCTCCACAGCCAAAGGAAAAAATGCTTTCAGTTGCATTTCACTATAAATAGTATGAGACACAAAGAAGTTAAGTGTATTTCATAACATGACCAGATGGTTTTGAAATCTCCTTTTACCCTTGAGGCAATAGCAGTTCACAGTTAATACCTTCCACCCCCCCAAGACTGGCTTATATAATTTGCAGAACCCAGGATGAAATGAAAATATGGGGTGCCTTGTTCAAAGAGCAGAACATGAAACCAAGTATAAGTGTCTTCTGAGCGTGGGGACCCGGGTGATTGCACAGGTCATATGTCCATGAGACTGGCCCAGACGCCCCCTCTTATTGATTTCATATATTTTAACATGAACATTAATGTATTAACATATTTAAGGAATTTTAAAGCTTAACACCTTTGCTTGACATATTTATCAATATTTATTTTTTTTTTTTTAAAGATTTATTTATTTATTTGAGAGAGCGAGAATGAGAGAGAGAGAGAG
>NW_025411411.1:0-4707 GCF_002201575.2 Neomonachus schauinslandi | reverse complement strand
GTTGAAAAACCAAAGAAACCATACATGAGGACAGGGAGGCTCTTTTCTGTCCTCCTAATTTGCCTCTACCAGCCCAGAGACAACATAGGCTGTGCAAAGCCTTGTGTAGATTAGAAAAGGCATCCTCTCTGGAGTACTGAAGGAGAAAACATGGTATTTTTCTAGGGAGAGCAGACGTCAGGAAATGAGCCTGGGGTGGGGGATCACTTTGTATCAGTCTTCAACCCTTTCTCCAGCCAATGCAGTTCCATCACAACCCATTGGTTGGCTAGCAGAGCATGGGCTGGATTAAGGACCCACTCTCAATGCCTCATCTGGTACTGGTATGCAGTGAAATCAACTAGATCATACTTGGTGGTCTTCCCTGTCCTCACCAAATGGAAGGCATCCTCACATAGGACTCTTTGCAATCCTATGGAACACCATCACCCACTGCTGGGTGGCTCAGTATCTCCACCCAATTCAGGGCTGGCAAGAGGTGCTAAGTGTTACCATTTAATCAACACTTTCCTCAAACATTATGAACTACCTACAACTGCATTGCCAAAAAAGCCATGCCCTGGAATTCCTGAAGAACTGCAAGTTAGGAGGGTAGCTTCTCATTCCTTTGATGCTCCCCACACGGAAGATCTATGGCAAGGCACTGAGACACTTGGATTTGGGAGACAAAGAACCAAAGGCACCATGAAGACTGAAGTCTGGGTCTGAGAGCAGTCTCAACAGACATAGTTGATTTAAGCAGCTATAAAACACAGGATGCTGTCTCTAGACTTAAGTCATTTAATTCTTATTTGTCTCAATCCCCATATATGCCAAAATATTTCATATCTTTACATCACCAAGACTTACTAAAAGAAAAGTATTCTAATCCCCTTATCACCACTCTACATTGGTGCTGTGGCAAAATGTATATAACATTGTATCTACTTTACAGTAGCAACGGGGCCAAGATAACATGATAATCCACAGGAGAAAAAGAGAAACATAGAATATTTAAAATACTTGTGGCAGTCTTGTCGAGAAAATGCACAAAATATAGAGAAAGCCCTACACAGCTGAAAGAAAAAACAAAAACAAAAACAAAGTGAGCATCTCTCCCTTGGTACTCTGATTATTTCAGACCTGCACCCATAGCTTACTCCTACATCCTTCCTCCCTCAGGAAACACATTTTCAGAAAGGGATTATAGGCAAATAACTGAGCTATAGGATGCTACAAAAATATATGTGTTTCCTTTGTCCAAGCAAAACCCAAGGATATGCTCCCATAGTTCAATAGTGGAATCATCAGAAACTGAGAATTGGAATTCTAGTGGGCAGATAATGGATTTCAGTTTTCTCTGCCTTGTCTCCTTCCACGGGCTGATTGGGAATTGTACATACTATTTGATTTTGAAGAGATGGTAATGATAAGAGAGGAACTAGGGTTTAGAAACCAGGTTCACATAACCAGTAAAGATGCTTCCACTCAAAACTGATGTAGAGAGATTTAATCCTTGACCAGTGGACAGCACTGAATCATTTGATCCTGAAGTGCCTCTTTGACTTTGTCATTCCTGAGGGTGAAGATGAAAGGGTTCAGGAAAGGGGTTAACACAGAAATCAACAGGGAAACTATCTTATTGTACTCTGCTGCCTGCGTTTGCTTGGGTTTCACATAGAGGAACAAGCAGCTACCATAGCCTATCACAACAAAGGTGAAATGAGAGGCACACATAGAGAGGCTTTCCTCCGGCCCGAGGCTGTGGGGGTCTTGAGGATGGTAGAGATGATGTAGGTGTAGGAGACAACTGTTGGGGCCAGAGAGCCAATGATAATGACAATAGCCATTAAGAAAAGAACAAACTCTGTGAAAAGAGTATCATCACAAGATAATTTGAGCAGTTGCCCTCGGTCACAGAAAAAATGGTCTAACAGATTTGACTTGCAGAAGGTAAACTGAAATGTGGCATAGACAGGCCATATTTCCAGAAAGGAAGCCAAACATCCATGACACAATGACCACCCAGATGCAGGTGCGGCTGTTCATAATGATGTTGTACCTCAGTGGGTTACAGACAGCCACGTAACGGTCCACAGCCATCACTCCCAGTAATGCAAACTCTGTGGTTCCCACAGCAAGGTACAGGAAGAGCTGGGTGACACAGGCAGCCAGAGATATTGTCTGCATCCCACGGAGCAGCAACCCCCAAAGCATCACGGGCACAATAATAGTTGTAACGAAGATCTCCAAGGCAGAGAGATGACCAAGGAAGAAATACATGGGAGAGTGCAGACGTTTATCAACACACACAATCACAATGATGACTGTGTTTCCCATTAATGTCGCTGAGTAGAAGAAAAAGAATACAGCAAAAAGAATGTGGTGTAGTTCTTGGGACCCAGGGAAGCCTAGAAGGTAGAACTCAGTGGCACTAGACAGATTGCTCATCATTTAGTCCTTGTTCCTGCTCCTTGTAAAACCTAGAGATCAAAGACTGGTAACATGGATCCACATGGTCCTGCTCTCAAAAGAGAAGGAAGACAGGTTAGGTTGACAAACTATTTCCAACCTGAAGATCAGGTAACATGACCCTACTGCTCACACTCTGCACAAGGCCAGACCTGAATGTGGGCACATGCAATCTACCTCAAGACTACCTGTTTTGATAGGGCAAAGACTTTTTCATCACTATTGGGGATAAGAAAACTTTCCCTGTCTTTTTACACCATTGGATGTGCCTTTTCGCAGGGGACAGAGGATAAGACTGTTTAAACTGGCCAGTTTTGAATATGAGTTGATCAGCCTCTCCAGTCCTGGGATTGTCCACTTCTTCTTGTGGACATGTAGCATGATGACATAATGGTGCTCTCAGTGATGTTCAAAACATGGAATGTTGAACCCTATGCCTCATCCTTACTGGTATTGTCTAGACCCATGTTGGGGCAGGAGAAAAGCGGCACAGTGTCTAAGACCTACATCCCTGCTTTCCCAGATTATAAACCTCCATTGTACAGATGAGGACTACATCTACAAATGAGAACTCTGGAGCTTGAGATAATTTCCCAGGGCAGAATCATTCTTCTCAAACTCCACGTGCCCTGCAAAGTGTTGGGAGGGAGTAAAAGTGGCACCTGGCACTGACAACAATAGATCTGAGGCCAGTAGCCCCCCTAGGATGTCTGAATTTCTACCTCTCACTTTATCTATCCCATTACTCAAATGTCATCTGCTCAGGGGACTCTTGCCAGTTACCCTACCCCAGCTGGAATGATCTGCTCACTTTTGGACTTTAGCATTTCTTCGTAGCACTTATTATTACCTGACATGATATGTGTACTTACTTCATTCCTTCATGTAACGTGAAGCAAATGCAGCAGTGACTACAACAAACAAAAATCCCTGCCCTTTGTGCTTATAGTCAAGGGGACGGTGGGTATTAGACCATATACAAGACAAGTAACTAAAATTATGGTGTTAGTTTATTAATCATGCTGAAGTAAATATAAAGCAAGGAAGATGGACAGGAAATTTAATTATATTTATTCATTGTTCATCTGTGACACTGGAATATAAACTCTATGAGAGCAGAGCAGGGACATGTTTATATATATAATGTTGTTGAGCTATCAAAGTAGTGCTAATAAATTGTTAGTACATGATGGATGTATGGATGTGTGCTAAATAGTACTTGTTCCTCACCTGAATAGTTGAGCCATACCCCCTGGAGCCTACTCTTCTTGGTTTCCCTTCATGGCTCACATTACCATTTTCCCTTCCTCACTTCCCTTACTCATACAACCTCTTCTAAGTCTCTGTGGGCCTTTTAATGATGGGAAAACAGGTCAAGGACAGAATTGTTGGGACAGCTCAGTGATCTATATTTCTACAATGTCTGCATAATGAGCACTAGGTGAAAAAATATAGAAGAATCTTGATGTTCTCAAGCAGCAGTGTCTGTTGCTTCTATTGGGACAGAATCTGCTCTCACCTGTGCACAGGGGATTTGGAGATGAGCCTCATCCATTCTTCAGACTCTTAGCCTCCTTGTTGTAGGAGGCAGCCAAGCCCAGAACTCTACCCTGATCTTCTTTGACTCTTTTCTTCCTAGAGGAAAACCCTGAGAAGGCACTCACCTCCATGGAGGGGTCTCTCCACCACTTCCAGGCCCTCCAGGGCTTGGCTAAGGCTAACTGTTGTTTTGCTACTGCTGAGCCACACACAGGGGCCCAAACAACTTGCTCACGAAGAGCTTAGGAAAAAGTCCAGAAATAACAGTGTTGTGAGGAGCTGAGAGTCTCTTTCTCTCTCTTTCCCTCCCTCTACCCTCCTTCTCAAGGGGATTTAGTCACTGAGGTACCTCTTCTTAATTAGTCCAGGTTCAGGGCATCCCTAAGCAATCAGTCTGGGGAGAACAGAACAAACTTCTAAGTTATTCCCATTTTTGACCAATTAAGTGTCAGAACTTTCTAAAGTTTTTGCTTAATGAGAAAACATGAAATATCACCAATCAGAGGCTTTCAATAACAAGACTGCCTTTTCAAGGGCCTCAAGTCTAGGTTTTGAAAAGACATTTCAGACACTAAGCAGATCACCCCCTCTACCCTATATCCTAGACTCTGCCCTGATACTCTAGCTACTCAGAGAAAAAAATCATCCCCCAACCCCCAATAGGACAACCCCCAATTGACCTCTAAAATGTGCACCAATATCCAAAAAGCATGAATA
>NW_025411410.1:0-4708 GCF_002201575.2 Neomonachus schauinslandi | reverse complement strand
TGGTCCCAAAGATGTGGTCTGGGATGAGAGACTTTGTAAAGAAAGTCCTAAAGATCAAAAAAGACAGTGAGTTCTAGTAGTGATCTCAGTGGGCTCATAGCTGGTAGCCATCACTCTGCTTGATAGTGATGAGCTGCTCACAAAACCACTCAACCCACTAGAAGGGAGAAGTAAAGTTGTGCAGTGGCCATGTTTTCAGCAGACTCAGCGAAGACGTTATAGGCCCTGACCATTGCAATGCTGGTGATAACGCTTTTAGAATGATTGCCCCTGAAGTAGGTCTTGAGAAAACGATAAATTGGGTACCCTGAACATCATGGCAGGTGTTTAATGATTGTTTTGATGTGCCATAGTGTTGCTAAGAAGATGTCATTTCTCCCACATTCCAGAGAGCTGAAAGCCAAGAAAATATGTTAAGTTTGCAATGAGTAGTCTTTTGAAATTGGGAGCCAGGGGTTACTTTCTCCCTTGATTCCCAGCAGACTCTGGATGGGAAGACCATTGCCTTGTGCAGAGAGAGACCTAGAAGATGAAAATGACAGTGATGGGGTGGTGGGTATCTCTCCACGGCTTTAAAGCTTAGGCTTTTCCAAATTTTTTTTTTTTAAAGATTTTATTTATTTATTTGAGACAGAGAGAACGAGAGAGAGAGAGCACATGAGAGGGGGGAGGGTCAGAGGGAGAAGCAGACTCCCTGCCGAGCAGGGAGCCCGATGCGGGACTTGATCCAGGGACTCCAGGATCATGACCTGAGCCGAAGGCAGTCGCTTAACCAACTGAGCCACCCAGGCGCCCCCAAATTTTTTTTAAAAAGAAATTGACAGCCCCAAAAACCTGGTGACCGACCGGGTGACAGAGGACATGGCCACCATCTTGTGGGACCCGGTGCAAGCTGTCATCGACAAGTACATGGTGCGCTACACCTCTGCCGATGGGGACACAGGGAGGTCTCCATGGGGAAGGAGCAGAGTAGCGCCATCCTGACGGGCCTGAGGCCAGGTGTGGAGTACAAGGTCCAGGTGTGGAGTACAAGGTCCAGGTGTGGGCCCAGAAGGGGCCCGGGAGAGCAAGAAGGCCGACACCAAGGCCCCGACAGGTAAGGGAGCATGCGTCATCACTGTGTCACTCCTGAACTCATGGTCTGTTTCAGTTGGTTTTCCTTCTGTGACCTTGGCAGAAAGGGAGGTTTTCTAGAACTGCAGGTTGGTGTCCTTGCAGAGTCCACTGTGTACCCCTTACTTTGACTTCATGGCTTCTCTTAGAATGCATAGTTTGTCTTGTCTTCAAACTTTGGTTTTTAAAGATTGATATTATTACTCGCAGTTCTTTGTTGTCTGCTTGTGCATCTTCTGTGTTGTTAAACTACTAAATGCTTCCCCTGATAAGGAATAAATGTGATTGAAAGCCCAAGAGCCCGTCCTGTGGAGGGAGCCTGACTGTGATCCCAAACCTGCTTTGTTTTCCCTCCTTACTTGTTCAAACCCTTTCTGTGGAACTTGTTCTTTCTTTCCACCCTTTGGATGACTGTTTTAGGCAGAAATAATAAAATGTTTTATTAGCTAAAAATAAGCAAATAACTGATCACTTTTAGTCCCCAACATGTATCATTTTAGTAATTATCCATACTTCATTTAAATTTAAAGCTTCTCCCCACCATCCGCTTGGGCCATTGCAGGCTAACTGCCTGCCCTGGGAAGGAGACGTGCTCAGCTTCTCTTGTATTTCCCTCCTAGTACTTCAGGCCCCCTCCTTCCAGCACGCTAACTGGGATTTCTGATGCATGTATGTTTGGCACAGCTTGGAGAGAGGGCAGGGCGTCAGGAGGAGGAGAAGTAAGGAATCTTACTTGATGGTAACAGTCACAGCTGCCCCGGGCCTGTTTAAAGCTAACGTTTTCCCCCATGGAGCACTTCTGCATGTTCTTAAGCCACCCTCCTACACTCCAATCTTTCATCGTAGTGATCCTGTTGGCAGATGCATCTCTCCTGCTGGTCACCCGCTCCCTTTCTTCCATCTGCACATGTGGGTACACTCCAGTGCCTTTCTGGTTGGGGTCACCTCCTCTATCTGGGTGAGCCTCTTGGACAGCTTCTAAAACCATCCCAAGTGGGCCTTTCCTTCCTTTCCTTGGGTCCACGGGGAAGAGCATGCACCCTTTGTCCATTCAACCAGATATACGGTCCTTTTGCCATGCTGCAGCCTCTGATCGTTCTGCATCAGAGCAATCAGCTGTTTTCTCGCCTCTTAGGTATTTTAGGCCCATTTCAGACACCAGCCCACAGTGTTCCCCAAGCCATGGGCAGAGTTTCTCAACCTTGACACTATTGAAATTTTTGGCTGGATAATTCTTTATTGCCGGGGTCGGTCTTGTGTACCATAGGCTGTTTAACAGGATTCCTGGCCTCTACCCATTAGACACCAGGAGCCTCCCCATCTTACACTGAATTGTGACAACCACGTTGGTCTCAAGACCTTGCCAATCCTGGTTGAGAACACTTGCTCCAGGGTATGCATAACTAGCTCTGTAAGGGATCCCATTGCAAGTGCTTATTTGAGGTTAGGATCTCACCCATGAAGCTCACAGTGTAATTCTGCCCAAAGAAATCCATTCTTGAAGTCCCATCTCTTTGGCCTCTCAAACCTCTTTTTTTTTTTAAGATTTTATTTATTTATTTCCCAGAGAGAGAGGGAGAGCGAGCGCAAGCAGGGGGAGTGGAAGGCAGAGGGAGAAGCAGGCTCCCCGCTAAGCAAGGATCCCGATTCGGGACTCCATCCCAGGACGTTGGGATCATGACCTGAGCCAAAGGCAGATGCTTAACCAACTGAGCCACACAGGTGTCCCTCCAACCTCTTTCATAGTCTGTAGATGGTAGTCAGCCAAGGGTCATAAGACTGTTGGTCCTGCCTTGGCTGTGGGCTCTCAGGTTGGAATGTAGATACCAGTTTTCTTGGGGTCACAGCCCAAACCAGGGTAAGAGAGTCCTGCTTGATCATACCATTGCACATCTGTGACAGAACCTAGAAGCAAGGACTTTAGGGGAATGACTTTTGCAATGAACTATTTGGAATAAAGACATGCTATTATTTTCTTGGTGACTCCATTTTTGAATACCTTCTGCGTGTATAGTATGGAGGAGCATAATTTTCTTCATTCATAAAATATCAACAAGGTGATATCATTAATAATAGCTTATGGTCATTGGGCATCTAGTCTGTGCCAAGAATTGTCATAAGGGGCATATTATTATTAACTCATTTAATAAGGCAAGTATCCAGGATATACACTAATATTATCTTGCTCTGCCTTTTTTTTCTATAGACACTAATATTCAGTATTTTCAAGGCCCCTTTTTACATGATATTTTTTGTCTTGGTTTTCAGAGCCACCCAGCAGTATATGTACAATAGCTATTAAACCTATTTTATAAATGTAGAGAAGTGAGGTGACTTACCCAAGGTCATGAAACATATTAGTAATTTATGAAATTAGATGTGTGTATGGAACATTGGCACTCAAAGGAACTTTAAAGTCTGTCCAACCTAAACCCCAGGTTTATAGATGATAAGGCTGAGGCCCAGCCAGAGGCAGCTGAGATGTGCAGGGCCATAGATTTTCTGACTCTGGATCTAGCGCTCGTTCTACTGTCCTGTGCTGCCTCCTTGAGGATCCAAGAGTCCAACCATGGAGAGAAGGTCTACGTCCATGAAACAACTGAAAACTGACATAAGAGATGGGAAAAACATAAGAACAGGAAACTCCTTCCCTCCAAGCAGCATGGTCTAACTCTTTGGTGCTTGTTAATAGTGCACTTTAACTTTCCTTTCAGACATTGACAGCCCAACAAATTTGGTGACTGACCGGGTGACAGAGAACATGGCCACCATCTCGTGGGACCCAGTGCAAGCTGTCATTGACAAGTACATGGTGCGCTACACCTCTGCTGATGGGGACACCAGGGAGGTGTCCGTGGGGAAGCAGCAGAACAGCACCGTCCTGACGGGCCTGAGGCCAGGTGTGGAGTACACAGTCCAGGTGTGGGCCCAGAAGGGGGCCCGGGAGAGCAAGAAGGCTGACACTAAGGCCCCGACAGGTAATGGAGCATTGTTCTTTGAGAATGTAAAACCTAAGTCTATGGCTGGTCCAGTTTTGTTTTCTTGCTTTGACACTGGCAGACTAGATGATCTATGAAAGGGCAGGATGGTGTCTCTTCAAAAGAGACTGCACACACCATCCTTCATCTCCCTTTTACACATGTTCTTAAACTAAGGAGCTCACCCTTGGCCTCATACTTTGGTCTCAGAAAGATAAATGGTGATTGGTCCCATCTACTCACCATTCCTCTGATTTGTGTTCAATCATTGAAATATTTCTTTTTGAAAAGGAAAAGATAGGAAGAAACCATATATGTTAGGATCTGTGAGCCTAGTACTTTAGGGAAATGGTTTTTGCTCTGATCTCTTTGGGACAAGGAAGGGTTATTGTTTTGTTAGTGGATAAATCCTCTCAGGAGCACTGTGTGCTCCATTCTGAAAATCCTAAGGTTGCACTTACATACTGCATTAGTTTATAATTTTTAAAGCTCTTTCATCTCACTTTACTCATTTTTAAAAAAGATTTTATTTATTTTAGAGAGGGAGGTGGTGGGGAGGGACAGAGGGAGAGGGAGAGAATCTCAAGTAGACTCCACGCTTAGCATGGAGCCTGATG
>NW_025411409.1:4639-4713 GCF_002201575.2 Neomonachus schauinslandi | reverse complement strand
CCAACAGCCAGGACTTGTGTAATTGCTTGTGGGCCTGGATTAGGCCCCGTATTCTATCACTGGCCTGTGCCACA
>NW_025411409.1:0-4539 GCF_002201575.2 Neomonachus schauinslandi | reverse complement strand
CTGTGCACCCATGGCAATACCCAGCGGCCACAGTAGTGCATGCCAGCGAGCCTGTAGTTCGGCTTGTCGTTCGCTGCCTGCCCTGACCTCACCACTACATTATGTGCCCAGCTGGCACATGACACTACACAGGCACCAGCAGCTAGACCCGGCAGCTAAGTATGTCACCACAGGCTCTTGCCACCACCACTACCTGCCTGGTCCCTAGCCATTGTACCTGGAAGTGCCACTGAGGACTTCAACTGCCCTTGAAGCCACTACGGACCCCTGGAATGCTCACCAAGGACCACAGAGTTATCAATCCTGTGGACCGCAGTAGCCTGAGCCAAAGAGGCCCATTGCCACCCACACCCCACACTTGGTGTCCTGCATCAGCGTGCCCCCACTGCGAGGTAGAAGTCTTTTATTACCAATATCAGGACATAAAGTTCAGAAGAGGTGACTACTTCAAAACAGACTGTTATACATATAAGATGTTTCTCATAAGCCTTGTGGTAACCAGAAAGCAGAAACCTACAATAGATTCACAAATGATAAATAGAAGAGAGTCAAAGCATACCACTACAGAAAATCATCTGTTCAGAAAGGAAGTCAGTAAAAGAGGAAGAATGGTACAAGGGAACTATAAAACAGCTAGGAAACAATAAGATGGTGGAAATAAGTCTTTACCTATCAATAATTACTCTAAATGAAAATGCATTGATTTCTCCCATGAAAAGACATAGAGTGGCTGAATGGATAAAATATATAAGACCCAAATGTATGCTTCCTACAAGAGACTCACTTCAGCTTTAATACACATAGGCTAAAAGTGAATGGGTGGAAAAATATATTCCATGCCAGTGGAAACCAAAAGAGAGCAGGGGTAACTATACTTACATTAGACAAAATAGACTTTAAGCCAAAAATAGTAACAAAAGACAAAGAAGGTCATTATATAAGGATACGAGAGGCAACTGATCAAGAAGATACAGTAATCATGAATATATATATGCATCCAGCATGAGAGCACCTACTTCAAATACAACTAGATCTGAAGAGAGGGGTGCCTGGGTGGCACAGTTGGGAAAGCATCCAGATCTTGGTTTCAGCTTAGGTCATGATCAGGGTCATGAGATGGAGCCCCACATCAAGCTCTGCACTCAGTACAGAGTCTGCTTAAGACTCTCTCTCCCTCTGACTTTGCCCCTACCCTCTGCACACACTCTCTTTCTAAAATAAATAAATAAACCTTAAGAAAAAAAAAAGTTCTGGCGAGAGAAACAGACAATACTATAAGAGTGGAAGGCTTCAATACCCTACTTTCAACAGTAGATAAACCACCCAGACGGAAAATCAACAAGTAAATAAATGTTGGGGGGGAAAAGGGCAATAATAAATATCAGAGCAGAAATAAATAAGAGACCAGAAAAATAATAGAAAAGATTAACAAAACTAAACAAAATTTTGGCTATACTTAAAAGAAGAAAACAAAAATTTGGCTACACAAATAAATAAAATCAGAAATGATTTTCTATTTCTTCCTGATTCAGTTTTGGAGGATTATATGCTCCTAGGATTTTATCCATTTCTTCTAGGTCCTAATTTTTCACACTAGTCTCTTATAATACTTTGTATTTCTGTGGTATCAGTTGTTACTTCTCCTCTTCCATTTCTGATTTTATTTATTTGGGTCCTTTCTCTTTTTTCTTGGTCACAAAATACCTCAAATAGACATAGAAACCTTGAGGAAAAAAAAAACAAAAACTAAGCTGGAGGTATCACAATTCCAGATTTCAAGATATACTACAAAACTGTAGTAATCAAAACATTATGGTACTGGCACAAAAATAGACACATAGATCAGTGGAACAGAAAAGAGCTCAGAAACAAACCAGTACTCATGAGGTCAGTTATTCTATGACAAAGGAGGCAAGAATACTAAATGGGGAAAAGACAATCTCGTCAATAAATGGTATTGGGAAAACAGGACAGCCATATAAAAGAATAAAACTGGATGACTTTCTAAAACCATACAAAGGGGCGCCTGGGTGGCTCAGTCGGTTGGGCGTCTGCCTTCGGCCGGGGTCATAATCCCGGAGTCCTGGGATCTAGCCCCATGTCAGGCTCCCTGCTCAGCAGGTGCTTCTCCCTCTCCTCCCTGCCTGTGCTCTCTCTCACTATCTCTCTCTCAAATAAATAAATAAAATCTTTTATAAATAAATAAATAAATAAATAAATAAATAAATAAATAAAATCATACACAAAAATAAACTCAGAATGGCTTAAATACCTACAAGTGAGACCTGAAACCATAAACATTCTAGAGAAGAACACAGGCAGTAATTTCTCTGATATTAGTCATATCAACATTTTTTAAAGATATATCTCCTAGGGCAAGGGAAACAAAAGTAAAAATAAACTATTGGGACTACATCAAAATACAAAGCTTTTGCACAGCAAACTAAACCATAAACAAAACAAAAAGACAATCTACAGGGGCGTCTGGGTGGCTTAATCTTTAAGCATCTGCCTTTGGCTCGGGTCCTGACCCAGGGTTCTGGAATCGAGCCCCGCACTGGGCTCCTTGCTTAGCGGGAAGCCTGCTTCTCCCTCTCCCACTCCCTCAGATTGTGTTCTCTCTCTCGCTCTGTCTCTCTCTGTCAAATAAATAAATAAAATCTTAAAAAAAAAAAGACAACCTACAGAATAAGAGATTTCCAAGAGATATATCCAATAAGGGGTTAAATCTAATGTATATAAAGAACTTATATAACCCAACACTAAACAAACAAACAAAAATCCAGTTAAAAAATAGGCAGAGGACCTGAAAAGGAATTTTTCGAAAGAAGACATACAAATAACCAAAGACCCATGAAAAGATGTTCAACATCACTCATCATCAGGGAAATACAAATCAAAACCACAATAACATATCACCTTATACTTGTCAGAATTGCTACAACCAAAACACAAGAAATAGTAAGTGTTAGCGAGGATGTGAAGAAAAAGGAACTCTTGTGTACTGCTGGTGAGAGTGCACACAGGTACAGACACTGTGAAAAACAATATGGAGGTTCCTCAAAAAAATTAAAAGTAGAAATACCATATGACCCAGTAATTCCACTACTATTTACCCAAGAAAATGAAAACTCTAATTGGAAAAGATATATACTTCCCTCTATTTATTACAGCACTATTGACAATAGCCAAGATATGAAAGCAACTTCCATGTCTATCAATAGACAAATGGATAAGGAAGAAATACAAAATGGAATTTTATGCAGCCTTAAAAAGGATGAGATGATGACATATGCAACAAAATGGATGGACATGGAGGGTATTATGCTAACTGAATTAAGTCATACTGAGAAAGACAAATGTGGAATCCAAAAAACCCCAATGAATAAACAGACAAAATGCAGAATCAGACCTATAAGTACACAGAATAAACTGATGGTTGCCAGTGGTGTAGGAGTGAAGGGATGGGCGAAAATGTATGAAGGGGGGTGGAAGATAGAGACTTCTAGCTATGGAATAAATAAGTCATGGAAATAAAAGGCACAGCGTAGGGAACAGAGTCAATCTTATTGTGATTGTTTGTATAGTGAAACATGGTAGCTATAGGGGCAGTTAAGCATCTGCCTTCAGCTCAGGTCATGATCTCAGGGTTCTGGGATCAAGTCCTGCATTGGGCTCCCTGCCCAGCAGGGAGTCTGCTTCCCCCTCTTCCTCTGCCCCTCCTCCCTGTCTTGTGCTCTCTCTTTCAAATAAATAAATAAAATCTTTTCTTTTTTTAAGTGGTTCAAAAAAAAAAAAACATGGTAGCTACATTTGTGGTGAGCATAGCATAAGGGATAGAGAAACTGAATGACTATGTTGTACACCTGAAACTATTGTAACACTGTGTTAACTATACTCAAATAGAAAAAACTTTTAACTAATTAAAATCAGAAACAAAAGAGGAGACATAACTGACACCACAAGTATACAAGTATCATAAAAGATTACTGTGAACAATTCTATGGCAACAATTGGAAACCTAAAAGAAACATATAAACTCAGAAAAACATATAACCTATAAAGACGGAATCATGAAGAAATAGAAAATACAAACAGACCAATAATGAGTAAAGGACACTGAATCAGTAATCAAAAACCTCTCAGCAACAAAAAGACCAGGACCAGATGGTTACATGGGTTGAATTCTGCCAAACATTAAAGAAGCATTAACAACAATCCTTATCAAATTCTTCCAAAAAATTGAAGAGGAAGGAAAAAATTCATTTTACATGGCCACCATTGTCCTGACACCAACCCAGATAAGAACACTACAAGAAAAAAACAAAACAAAACAACCCACCCCAAAACCACAGACCAATATCCCCTCTGAACGTAGATGCAAAAATTCTCAATAAATATTAGCAAACCAAATTCAACATCACAGTAAAAGTATCCTACACTATAATCAAGCAGGATTCAACCTTGTGATGCAGGGATGGTTCAATATATGCAAATCAATAAAAAACAATAATAAAAATAGATAATAAATAACATCTT
>NW_025411408.1:0-4713 GCF_002201575.2 Neomonachus schauinslandi | reverse complement strand
AGATGAACCACAAGAGTCTTGATGGCATTCAAGGTTTGGTCCCAGATTTTCCTGAGGCCCAACTACATCCCAGACCTTCTAGAAGCTAAGTTGTTTTATAAGAGTCCACAGCCTACCTTTAACAAATTACTTCTTAAGTACTTTTTAAAAAAAGTTTCTTTCACTTTTACCTGGCAGAGTTCTAATTTATCAAAGAATCATCAGGTAGTACTGTAAAAATTACAAGGCAGCTAAGGGGTGCCTGGGTAGCTCAGTTGGTTGAGTGTCTCACTCTTAATTTCAGCTCAGGTCATGATCTTAGTTCAGGGTTGGGCCCCACAATGGGCTCCACGCTCAGTGCAGTCTGCTGGAGATTCTCTATCTTTCTCTCCCTCTGCCCCTCCCCCTGATCATCCCAAATAAATAAATAAATAAATAAATAAATAAATAAATAAATAAAATCTTTAAAAAAAGTTACAAGGCAGCTATCAAGACAGTGAGAACTGTTTCTCTGATGGCCACTGAAAGCTTAATAGGTTCTAGACTGAGGACAAGTATTTCTACTGAACAGTCAAGAGAAAGTACAGTTAGCAAACCAAGAAGTATAATCTATTTAGCTATGATACAAAAGCAAACAAAGGTAAAGTCACCAGAGTTGTAGAACTTCCTTCACTAAAAATAAAGAGAAAAAATTGAGAAGCAAAGTAGGAATAATGGATCTCAATTAATAGGAATAAACCATCTAAACTCTTCTTCACGTAACTTCCCGTTTCACATAAAATAAAAGAGGTAGACCAGATAGCTGCCTAGCTCTTCATTAGTTCCTTTTTTTTTTTTTTTTGGAGAGAGAGAGAGAGGGATGCAAGGGGAGGGACAGAAGGAGAGGGAGAGAATCTTAAGCAGGCTCCACGCCCAGTGCAGAGCAGGACTTTATCTCACAACCCTGAGATCATAACTGGAGCCAAAATCAAGAGTCAGATGCTTAACCCACTGAGCCACCCAGGAGCCCCCCACCCCACCCACCCCGCATTAGTTCTAAAATTCTTTAGCTCCGATGTTAAAGACATCAACAGTAATTCATAAATTTTTGAAAGTCCTAAAAATAGGATTTTCATATTGAACATAACTGCCAAAAATAGAGGTCTTAGCTGACTTAGTTCCAATAGTAAAATCAGATCAATTGCTTCAGAATATTCTTTATGGGTTAGTTAACAAACTTGTGTTAATGACAAATTGTTATTAGCTCTCAGATGTGATTGGTGAAATATGTTATGTCTATATTTTTTAGATACTAAAAATACATAGAAATGTTGCCTAGAGATCCAAGAAAGCAAAGTCAAATCTCTATCATTTTATTTCTGTATGGTTTTTAATTTCAAATTGCTACTCAGCTCAAGATCAAATTCATATTTATTTTCATTTTAAAGTCTGGCTTCTTTTTCATTTCACACCAGTGGTTCACTTTATTATGAATATTTTCTTCACTGTAACTTAGTACAATATGTATATATATAATTAGAGTAATGATTACCAAACATTTTGACAAGTATGGAAAATAGTAGTTAATGTTTTCCATCTGCTACATGGTATGTCACCCAAAGAACCATTGATCCTACAGAATAAGGAAACACCTACACAAGTACGTGACAGAAATATAAATGTCTAATGAATTTGTTTTGATCATTTACTTACACATTTTTATAAACGTTACCATATGTTGTTGAAATTAGCCATTATCAAAATCAATGCCTGAATGTTGTCACTTCCAGAGCTTCACTCTGGAAAGCGTTTTAAAATTGTAATTATTCTATTTCTGTAAAATGTATCGTCCTTTATTTCTAAATATCTAATTTCTAAAATTCAACTTAAGAGCTGAAATCCCTTCCTTATAACAGCTTTAGCGGTGCTGTTGCAAAATCTTTTGTTGGTTTGGCAGACTTAAGTTCTTCCAAGAGTCAAAACCTATATCTAAGGACCTCAAATCCAGACTGTCAACTGCAGAAAGGGAATGTCGAATGCTTCATACCTTCAGTCTGCAGGCCTGGAAAGAAAGCATTGCAGATTATCGTGTTCTAGGAGCCTGCTGCAGAGTCTGGGGACCCATCTGTTGCTGCCCTACTCAGCCTTCCCAGGGACTGTGCTGGGAGAAGACAGCTCAGTCAGGACAACACAGGAAAGTCTAAGAAACTCTTCCTAGATTGAGTCCATTTCACTGAACTGGCACAAAAGAAGAGCTCAGAAAGGCATAACCAAACAATTGCTTTATGTATTCTAAATATTGACATAGTTCTTCTGTTGTGTATTGGGCATTTGAGTTTGTACAAAGTGCTAGCACTATTTTACACTCCTTAGAAGCAGGTGCTCTAGTTGGTCCCCATTTAACTCGCCCCAGGTTACACACCCAAGATGTTGCCCAGCTGGGAGGTGAACACAGGCGCCTAACTAATAGAGCTCATGCCACTAACCAGTGCACAATCCTACCTCTGAATAAATGACTGTGGGGGCTAGATTTATTGGTATAAATGACACAAACACACTTCCTGTCTTCTTGCCCTAGGTTATATTATTAGGGATTTAACTAAGCAGCCTTTCTAGCCTGATATTTTTTTAGTCTTTTTTTTTTTTAAAGATTTTATTTATTTATTTGATGGAGAGAGACACAGCGAGAGAGGGAACACAAGCAGGGGGAGCGGGAGAGGGAGAAGCAGGCCTCCCGCAAAGCAGGGAGCCCGATGAGGGGCTCGATCCCAGGACCCCAGGATCATGACCTGAGCCGAAGGCAGACGCCCAACCGACTGAGCCACTCAGGCGCCCCTATTTTTTTTTCTTTTTTATAAGTTGCATGTGCAAATTCCACACAGTAAAAATTTTTTAGAAATAGGAATTAAATCACATAGCTGTCCCTTTTGCAGTACTGGCAAAATGAGTATTGAAGAATCTGCTCTGCTCTCAAACTGCAAAGTCAAAAATGAACCCCACAGAGTCATGAGCTCCCGGAAACAGGCAAAACCATGAACATAGGTGCACATGCACATTTTCCCTGAGAAGAAGTCCCATGGTTTTTATCAGATATTCACATCCTAAAACATGAAGACGCACTGCACTAAAATCTCTTAAAATGTAAAACCGACTTCCCACATAACTGTCTTATCCAGGAAGAATGTTAATCCATAAAAGAAAACCTTGCCTGTGATATATTTTTCATGGTAATGTAATGACTTGGTATCCCCCTACCCCACCCCTCCCCCTTGCTCACATGAAATCAGGAGTCCGACTCCTAACTGGCTGAGCCATCTGGGCACCCCAGGAATTTAATCTGTTCTAGGAGTTAACAAATATAAGGATTCCATCCTTCGAGTTGCAGGAAACAAAACAGAATTCACATTCTTGTTATATTATCACTATACAATTAAAGTGTTTGAATCTAGACCTGTCAATGCACTCCAGTAAGTTCAATGACATTCATGTGGTATCCAATAATTGTTGTGCTTGCTTTTGTTTTTTGTTTTTTTGTTTTTAGATTTACTTATTTATCTGAGAGAGAGAGAGAGAGCATGTTCGCATGAGTCGGGGGGAGGGACTGAGGGAGAGAATCTCAAGCAGACCCCACACTGAACACAGAGCCTGACTAGGGGCTCAATCTCACTACCCTGAGATCATGACCTGAGCCAAAATCAAGAGTCAACAATCAACCAACTGGGCCATCGAGATGCCCCAAGTGTTTTAATCTTAATAATGGGTGGAAAGATGTTTCCTCCTTCTTTTGCAAAAGAAAGGAACTCTATGGCAAGGAAAGGTTTTTTTCCAAACTGGACTACAATATTTGATCCCAAATATACATTTAATATTTGTTGAACATCAGCATAAAAAGAGATAGAATTATATATAGAAATGCTTACGATATATCCCTGAGACATCGTTGATGATCTTGCTTTGGACAGACACTTATTCCAGATATCCAGAAATATTCTTAGGGCATTAAAACGATATTGATGAACAATCCAAGGCATGTTTCCTTACTATGTTGTTAACCCAACAACACCAAGCTCACAATTTAAAGCTTCAGGTAGAACAAAGCCAAATGCCTAGCAAATCAAATAAGTCACCATCATAGTGACCATGTACAGTAGAAATGTCAGTCTTAATCCAAAACCAAAAACAAAGACAATGGAGGGTGGGGAGGGGAATCTAATCCACAAACAAAAGTGGTTGATAGGAAAAACATACAGAGCATCAATAGGAACCTAGAGCCTATTAAATCTTGGGCCATGAGTCCATTGAGGATCATGATAAAGCAGCCAAAGAATTACTTTTATCCTTATTGTAGAAACAGACATTGGACTTAGGGCTCTCCTGACCAAGAAAACACAACCATGCATCTTCTTTCAAGAATTTAAGCCCAGTGGGTATACACAATCTTTGAATACAGCCCCTACCATCAGTGGAAATCACAGCAGAAATCTACAAGCTGTTCTCATAATCCCCAGATTTCACTCATTTCACGCTGATAAATGTTTTGAAATTTTACACTCCATTTTCTCTGATGGTGATTTTGCATTCTTAATCAACCTCTCCAGAAATTGTATTTCTTTAAATTAGGCATCCTAATAAAAGTGTATAAACACATATACATGAACCCACATCTTATTCTTCCTTGGCTTTTCTCTGAGCCTCTGAACCTGAAAAATTTTCATCATTTCCTTAGAGCTTCTTTATATTACATTGTCCATAACA
>NW_025411407.1:3592-4715 GCF_002201575.2 Neomonachus schauinslandi | reverse complement strand
GAACATTTCTTCAACCATGGTGCTGGGAAAACTGGTCAGCTACATGGGAAAGAATGAACTGGATCACTTTCTTATGCCATACACAAAAACAAATTCAAAATGAATTAAAGACCTAAATATGAGACCTGAAAACATAAAAATGCTAGAAGAAAGCACAGGCAGTAATGTCTCTGACATCAGCTGTTACAACATTTTTCTAAAAGTTTATTTTTTTCAAGATTTTTTTATTGATTTGACACAGAGAGAGAAAGAGATAACAAGAACAGGAACACAAGCAGGGGAGTGGGAAAGGGAGAAGCAGGGTTCCCGCTGAGCCAGGAGCCCGATGTGAGGCTCAATCCAAGGACCCTGGGCTCATGACTTGAGCCAAAGGCAGACGTTTAACGACTGAGCCACCCAGGCGCCCCTAGCAGCATTTTTCCAGATAGATCTCCTGAACAAGGGCAATAAAATATAAACTACTGGGACTACCTCAAAATGCAAAGCTTCTGTACAGCCAAGGAAACAATCAACGAAAATTAAAGACAACCTCCAGAATCACAGAAGGTATTTGCGAACAGCTATCCAATAAAGGGCTAATTTCCAAAATATATAAAGAACTTACACAGCTCAACTCCCAATAAACAAATCATCCAATTAAAAATGGACCGAAGACGTAACAAACATTTTCCCAAAGAAGACGTCCCATTGGCCCACAGACACATGAAAAGATGCTCAATATCATCATCATCAGGGAGATTCAAATCAAACTATAATGAGATACCACCTCATACCTGTCAGAATGGCTAAAATCAACATCAACACAACGAAAGAACAAGTGTTTGTGAGGATGTGAAAAAGGAACCCTCTTGCACTATTGATGAGGAAACAAACTGGTCTAGACACTGTGGAAAACAGTATGGAGGTTCCTCAAAAAGTTAAAAACACAACCACCGTACAAGCCAGTAACCACACTCCTGGGTATTTACCCAAAGAATACAAGAACACTAATTGAAAGGGATATATACACCCCTATGTTTACAGCAGCATTATTGACAATTGCCAAATTCTGGAAGCAGCCCAAGGGTCCATCTGTTGATCAGTAGATCAATAAGATGTGGTATGTATGTAAACACACATGCAC
>NW_025411407.1:0-3492 GCF_002201575.2 Neomonachus schauinslandi | reverse complement strand
CTCAACTCCCAATAAACAAATCATCCAATTAAAAATGGACCGAAGACATAACAAACATTTTCCCAAAGAAGACGTCCCATTGGCCCACAGACACATGAAAAGATGCTCAATATCATCATCATCAGGGAGATTCAAATCAAACTATAATGAGATACCACCTCATACCTGTCAGAATGGCTAAAATCAACAACAACACAACAAAAGAACAAGTGTTTGTGAGGATGTGAAAAAGGAACCCTCTTGCACTATTGATGAGAAAACAAGCCGGTCTAGACACTGTGGAAAACAGTATGGAGGTTCCTTAAAAAGTTAAAAACACAAGTACCGTACAAGCCAGGAACCACACTCCTGGGTATTTACCCAAAGAATACAAGAACACTAATTGAAAGGGATATATACACCCCTATGTTTACAGCAGCATTATTGACAATTGCCAAATTCTGGAAGCAGCCCAAGGGTCCATCTGTTGATCAGTAGATCAATAAGATGTGGTATGTATGTAAACACACATGCACATACATATAAACCATATAAATATATATGTATTTCTATATATATATAGTATATATTATAACACACACACACACACACACACAAACACACCCCATAAACGGAATATTATACAGCCATAAAAAATAACGAGATCTTGCCATTTGCAACAACATGGATGGAGCTTGAGTGTATTATGCTATGTGAAATAGGTCGGTCAGTGAAAACACATACCATAGGATCTGTATATTAACTATAGTAGAATGGAAAAATTAATAATAAAAAATAAACTGGGAATAAAAAGAAAGAGATGGCTTTATTTAGTTTTAATTTTATTTCAGTATAGTCAAAAGGTAATTTTGCATTAGTTTTAGGTGCAAGAACTTGAGATTCCACAACTTGAGGTTCCACAAGCTTAAATATTATGCTGCTATGCTCACCGCAAGTGCAGTTACCATCAGTCGCCATACAACAGAATTACAATATCAGTGACTATGTTCCCTATGCTGTGCCTATTAATAAACCCAATTAAAAATGGGTTTATTAATTATTGTAGTATGGGGAGCACCCATCTTAGGGGAATCATAGGACATCTCAGGATGAAAATTATAGAAAGAATATATAATGTTTAGGTTTGTATTAGGTGATTGTGCAAGGCTTTTAGGAAGTGGGGTTTGCTTTGAGAAAAGCATGTCCATGCTTGCTCAGGCAAGCATGAGGAATTCTCTGACTGGCTGTCTTAATAACTCTTACATAGGTGAACCCTATCAGAGCAAGGCTAACACAGTCACTGGTAACAAAGCCACAGTCATTCATTTGTAGGAAAGGGAAATGCTCAGTAGTTTTTTGACTTGGGTGATGTTCATGTTGTGTCTATGTTCACACAGGATCGGGCAGGGTCTTGTTTTTGCCGTGGTCCATCATGGTCACAGAGTTGCTGTGTTCAATATTCAATATTGATGGTATTAGTTTCACTGTAGAAATAAAAGAACCCAAATCTAGACAGGCCCAAATTAAAAATTCCATTACAGAGATTCAGTTCCCAATGAAGACTCTTAAAAGGACAGTGAATGAGCCAGAAGAGGAAGTCAGTGATATACAAGCTAAACTAATGGAAAATAAGGAAGCTGAAAAGAGAGAAAGAAAAGTATTGGATCATGAGGGGAGATTTTGTGAACTCAGTACTTCCCTAAAGTGAAAGAATATCCAGATAATAGGGGTCCCAGAAGATGAGGAGAGGGACAGAGGGGGAGAAGGTTTATTTCAATAAATTGGAGCAGAGGACTTCCCGACCTGGGAAAAGGAAACATGTACTCAAGTCCAGGAGGCACAGAGAACCCCTCTAAAATCAATAAAAATATGGCACCATCTTGACATATAATAGTCAAGCTTCCAAATTTCAACGATAAAGAGAAAATCCTGAACGCAGCTCAGGACAAGAGGGCCTTAACCTACAAGGATAGATACATAAGTCCAGCAGCACACGTGTCCCCAGAGACCTGGCAGCCCAGAAAGCACTGCATGATATATTCAATGTGCTAAATGGGAAACGTATGCAGTCAAGAACACTTCATCCAGGGAGCCTGTCATTCAGAGTAGAGGGGCAGATAAAGTATTTCCGGGACAAACAAAAAGTTAAAGATTATGAACACTAAACCAACCCCAAAAGAAATATTTTGGGGGATCCTTTGAGTGGAGACAGAGCCCAAAGGTAACAAAAATCCAGAAAGGAACAGAGACCATCTAGAGAAACAGCACCTTTGCAGGTAAATCAATGGCACTGAATTCATTCCTTTCAATAATTTACTCTGATGTAAGTGGACTCAGTGCTCCAATCAGAAGACACAGGCTATCAGCATGGATTAAAAAACAAAAACAAAAACAAAACAACAAGACCTATCAATATGCTGCTTACAAGCAACTCATTGTGGAGCCAAAGACACATCCAGATTGAAAATGAGGGCATGGGGAATCCTTTATCACACTCATGGACATGAGCAGAAAGCTGATGGGGCCATCCTTATATACCAGACAAACTAGATTTTAAACCAAAGCCTATTATAAGAGATGAAGAAGGACACTATATCATAATAAAAGGGTCTATCCAACCAAAAGATCTAACAGTTATAAGTATTTACGTCCCTAAGTTGGGAGCAGCCAAATATATACACCAATGAAAAACAAAATTAAAGAAACTCATTGATAATAATACAATACTATTAGAGGACTTTAACACCCCACTCACAGCAATGGACGGATCATCTAAGCCGAAGACCAACAAGGAAACAAGGGCTTTGAATGACACATGGGACCAGTGGGACTGCACAGAGATATTCAGAGCACTGCCCCCTAAAACAGCAGGAAACACATACTTTTGGAGTGTACATGGAACATTCTCCAGAATAGATCACATACTGTGTGAAAAATTAGGTCTCACCAGTACAAAAAGATTGACATCATACCATGCATATCTTTAGACCACAGCACTATGAATCTTGAAGTTAACCACAAGAAAAATGTGGAAGGACCACGAATACGTGGAGGTTAAAGAGCATCCTACTGAAGAATGAATGGAGAACCAGGAGATTAAAGAAGAATCAAAAAATACACGGAAGCAAATGAAAATGGAAGCGGGACAACTCAGAGCCTTTGGGATGCAGCAAAGGCGGTCCTAAAGGGAAGTATATGGCAATACAGGCCTTCCTCAAGAAACAAGTTATATTCTCCAACACACGACCTGACCTTAAACCTAAGGGAGCTAAAGAAAGAACAGCAAATAAAGCCTAAATCCAGCAGGTGAAGAGAAATAATAAAGATTAGAGTGGAAATCAATGATGTAGAAATTTAAAAAAAAGTAGAACAGATCAATGAAACTAAGAGCTGGTTCTTTGAAAGAGTTAGGAAGATGGATCAAACCCTAGCCAGACTTATCAATAAGAAGAGAGAAAGACCCCCCAAAAAAAACCGTGAATGAAAAAGGAGAGCTCTCAACCAACATGGAAG
>NW_025411406.1:0-4717 GCF_002201575.2 Neomonachus schauinslandi | reverse complement strand
CCTGGGATCGAGCCCCACGTCGGGCTCCCTGCTCGGTGGAGAGTCTGCTTCTCCCTCTCCCTCTGCCTGCCTCTCTGCCTACTTGTGCTCTCTCTCTATCTCTCTGCCAAATAAATAAATAAAATCTTTTAAAAAAAAGTCAAAAGTTTAAGAGAACTTCAAAATAATGTTCAAAAGAAGTAGCCTTTTTAAATACAAGGATTTTTATCGTGCATGAATAACTCAAATTTTAATTTAAATGACAGCTAAATTTGTCATAAGGTAAAAATACAAGAAGATAGAGTATGTGAAAATAAAATTTCTTTACAAAACATTTAACCAGTTCCATCATAGTCTCAAGGCGATTTAGCCTGTATTTTAACATAAAAAATCCAAAACTGGGGTGCCTGGGTGGTTCAGTTGCTTAAGTGTCCTACCCTTGGTTTTGGCCCAGGTCATGGTCTCAGGGTTGTAAGATCCAACCCTGAGTCAGGCTCTTCATTCAGTGCAGAGTCTGCTTGAGATTCTTTTCCCTCCCTCTCCCTCCCCCTTTACTCCTTCCCTTGCTCATGCTCTATCTCTAAAAATAAATAAAATCTTAAAAAAAAAGCCAACCTTCACATTTATCTCAATTTACCTTCTATCCCTTCATTCAGAAAATATATAGAGAGCATATGAGAGAAGCCAAGAATTCCAAAAAGTTAATAATTTTAGCTAAAAATATTATAGTTCCTATTAGGATAAAATTAAATTTTTTATCTATTTTATACCTAAATAATATACATTAAATCAAGGGTATATTATAAATAATACTGATGGAAATATGCAATTTTTATCGAAGATGTACCTGATCCAAATTATTTCTTACAGTCCTCAATTCCACACCTACTGTTGCAAGAGGAAGTTCAAGTTGTTGTTTCATTTCAACTTCTTTATTATACTGCTCTTCTTTTTCTCTGAATTGCTCCCTCATTTTTTCATATAATTTATCAGCATTTCTTCTTTTTTCTTCTTCTTGTTTGAAGGTAAATCTGCAAATAAATGTGCTTATTTTAAAATGTTTTGTAAGGTATAAAAAGTTCATTTTATGATCTGGTTCCACATATGTTGATTTATTAGCCAAATGAAATTTCTATGTTCTCAATTTTTTTCCTTTCTCGGGCTCATGTTTACTTTCTCACTTCAATCTCTTCCAAAAGATATATATAGTTGAAAAGAAGCAATGAGAAAGCATTATGCAGCTTAGTAATAAGTTTTAGTACTAACTCTGGTAGATATTGTAGAGAAAGGAATTTTGAAATTTTTCAAGAAAGTTAGAATTAAAAATTATCATCTTCCCCATATAGTCATAATTACTCCTCCATTAAAACAGATAATTTAGTTACTAAATAAAAAGAGAAGTGGCTCTTTATAAGAAAGTTTATAAATTCACTAGAATTAAATTTCTACTTCACAAAACATCACAGGTACCTCCAAAACTAATGTGCAGTATAAGACAGCATCTGCAGATGTCATTTACACAACATACACCTGCAGATTACTGTGATCCAGGACTAGGATGGGGAGTCTAATATCTATACATTTTATATAGATAGCCCTATACATTTTACATTTCTTCTTCTGCAATATTCTCAATTTACCTTGTTGATTAGTATTCATTTTACTTTTTTTAAAGATTTTATTTATTTGACAGAGAGAGAGAGAGCACAAGCAGAGGGAGCAGCAGGCAGAGGGAGAGGGAGAAGTAGGCTCCCCACCGAGCAGAGATCTGGAGATGGGGCTCAATCCCAGGACCCTGGGATCATGACCTGAGCCGAAGGCAGACCCTTAACCAACTGAGCCACCCAGGCGCCCCGATTATCCATTTTATAAATCATTTGAAAACCCCTTTTAGAACACAGGATCCATATTAATTAAGTAAACAATAAAGAGTCATATGTGCTTACAGCACAGACTTTTGGATTAATTTTATAAGAGAGATATTGAAAAAACTTAGCAGTAATCATTTTCCATTTTACTTTTTAATCACTGCATATGTTTAAAACTGAACAAATTTTTAAAATTTTTCCTGTCTTGAGAAAAATGGCCATTTCAAACTCTGTTGATGGGCATATAAATTAATATAAACTTCCCAGAGAACAATTTAAAAATAGGATCAAAGACCTCCTTTAAAAATTTTTATACTTTAAGCAGACAATACGATATTGAAGAATTTATTCCAAGTAAGTAACCAGAATTGTAGAAACAGATTTATATAAAAGACATTCCTTACAGCATTAATTAAAGTATAGAAAAATGGAAAATAACCAAAATGCAATTTGTTAAATAATGAGGATTCCATATGGTGGACTTCTATATGGTCATTAAAATTATGATTTGGAATATACATTAAATTATCAGTAGAAGTATTCACTGTCAAGAACTTGCTGAATTATTTTGAAGAATCTCATACTTCACACTACTAAAGATGTTTTCTTCCGTATAAAAATTCCAGAAGGTAAGTTAGCAATTATCAAACTTCTCCTACACATCTGTAGTACAAAAGTAAAGAGTTCAAGGGGCACCTGGCTGGCTCAGTTGGTAGAGCATGCGACTCTTGGCCTCACAGCTGTGAGTTCAAGCCCCTCATTGGGTGTGGAGCCTATTAAAAAAAAAAAAAAAGGTAAATAGTTCAAATATTTCCTTAAAACCAAGATGTCATACCTCAAATCGCTAAGGTCTTGTTGCCATTTCACTTTTTGATGCTCCAACTGCAATTTCAACTCTTTTGTTTCTGATAGCTCCTTTTGTAGTCCATTAACCTTATTTTCCATTTCTTTATTTTTTCTTTTAAGTTGTTTACACTGATTTTTTTTAAGTTCTACTAATTTTTTATACGAAAGAATCGCATCCTGGATTTTTAGTAAAGTAGTAGAATCTACATCAGAGAAAAAACAAATAAAATATATAGGGCACCTAGGTGGCTCAGTTGGTTAAGCATCCAACTCTTGGTTTTGGCACAGGTCATAATCTCAGAGTCGTGGAATCGAGCCTCACGTCGGGCTCCACACTCAGCACGGAGTCTGCTTGAGGTTCTTCCCCCGCCTTCCCCTCTGTTCTTCTCTCCCACCCCCCACTCATGCTCTCTTTCTCTCAAATAAATTAATTAAATCTTTAAAAAAAAAGAAATAAAATATGTGAGTACTTTTTGCATATAAAGGACTGTGTGCTTTCACATTCACTCACACATTAAACAAATATATATTGAATGACTTCAATATAAAAGATATTTTAGGGGTGCCTGGGTGGCTCAGTCAGTTAAGTGTCTGCCATCAGCTCAGGTCATGATCTCAGGGTCCTGGGATCAAGCCCCGTGTCAGACTCCCTGCTTACTGGGGAGTCTGCTTCTCCCTCTGCCCTGCCCCGTCCCCCGCTCGTGCACTCTCACTCTCCTTCTCTCAAATAAATGAATAAAATCTTTAAAAAAGAAAAGAAAAAATGACCCAAACCTTTCTAAATAATGAAAACTATCATCCCACAGATCCAGAAGAATCTTTCTAGGAGAGAAGAAATGGAAGTAAACTATTATAGTTTTCTTAAACTACTATGATGGGGCATAACATTACTCAAAAGTGGACTGTGATGCTTAAGTCATATACTTTAAACCCTAATCAGTAAAATAGCACAACTAAAGAGTTATAGCTAGAGTAAGCAAAATACATACATATACATACTCACATAAATAAAGCTAAATCATAAAAATTACTTGATTAATTTAAAAGACAGCAGAAAAGGAAGAGAATAGGAGTAAAAAGCAGATAGGACAAATGGAAGTCAAACAACACGATGACAGATTCAAATCAACTACCTCAATAATCACATTAAATGAAAATGGTCTAAAAGCCTCAATTAAAAGGCAGACTGTCAAAATGGATGAAAAAGGAAGACCCAACTATATGCCACCTATTAAAAAAATACGCTTTAAGTGTAGAGACACAAATTTTTTAAAAGGCCAGAAATATGACAGACCACACTAACAACTTGACAAAAGAAGGCTGAGCCTGAGTGGCTATGTTAATACCAGACAAAATAGATTTCAAAGCAAAAAACACTAGCAGCAATAAATAAGGTCATTTTATAATGATAGAAGGGTCAATTAAAAGAAGCATAACAAACCTAAATGTTTATGCATCTATTAATAGGTTCAAAAATACATAAAGCAAAAATCGATAGAATTAGAGAATTAGAGAATTAGAGAAACAGGCAAATTCACAGTTATAGTCTGAGATTTCAATAGGCAGAAAATCAGCAAGGATATAGTAGACTGGAACACCACCATTCTTCTCAAGCATCCATGGAACACTTACCAAAAGAGACTATATTTTGGGTCATAAAATAAATTGTAATAAAAGGAGTAAGTCAAAAGGACTGAAGTCATAAAAGTGTGCTCTGTGACCACAAACTAATTAACACACATCTGAATAACCCCTAGGTCAGGGCACCTGGGTGGCTCAGTTGATGAAGCGTCTGCCTTCAGCTCAGGTCATGACCTCAGTGTCCTGGGATCAAGCCCCACATTTGGCTCCCTGGTCAGAGGAGAGGCTGCTTCTCCTCGAGCTCAGGCTCTCTCTCTCTCTCTCTCAAATAAATAAAATCTTTAAATAACCCCTGGGTCAATGAAGTACTGAAAAAAAGAAATTAGAAAGTATTCTGAACTGAATACACATAACATATTAGAATTTCTGAAACCCTGCTATAC
>NW_025411405.1:0-4719 GCF_002201575.2 Neomonachus schauinslandi | reverse complement strand
GTTTCTCCAGTATATTATCAAAAAAAGTTGAAGCTCAAGAAGTGGTTCAAATAAATTTTCTGCTAGCTTTCCTTATCATGAGGGAAAAAGAGTTAGGACATGTGGAGAAGGGAATCCGAGGTGATTTTTGGGAAGACAGACGGTGGGGGAGGGGGCCTCCGTCAGCCACTTCTGGCAAGTGATAGAGCAGCCGAGCACAAAATTGGAACTTTGAGAAGTCGGCTCCACTGAGGGACGTTGCTCCAGTGGCTAAGCAGGGGGTGGAACCCTATTGGGACAGTGTGGTCTCAAGACCCTCAGAGTCACAGAAAGACCGGGGGTGCCTGAGTGCGGCCAAGCTCCCCGGTAGCGGATCGGGGAAGCTGGCTGCAGAGACAGAGCCGAGGAGTCAGCTCTCAGCTCAGGGTTGCCATAAACTGTGATCCAGGGCACAGTCGGGCCACTGCTCCTCCAGCAGGGACCCAACAAGTGGCAGATCCGAGGACACTCCCCTTCCTCCCCCGGGAGGAGTGGCGCAGGAGCCACCTCAAGAATCTGCTGGGTTCGGAGACTCCACACGGGATCATGTGCCAGAGATAGAAATGCACCGTCACAGGCCGAGTGATCACGGGGTCCAGCCAGAGACTGGGGAGATGGGAGTCATTGACTGCTTTTTTTCTGGGGGCTCAGTGAGGAGTGGGGCCCCGAGTTCTCAGCTCCTCTGGGGCAGAGATCGGGAGGCCGCCGTTTTCACTCTCTGTCTCCAAAGCTGTACAGAAATCTTGCAGGGAACAAAAGCTCCTGAGAGCAAACCCGAGCAGATTACTTAGCACTGCCCCCAGCAAGGGCGGGGTAATTACTCCTGGAGAAAAGACATTTGAGAACCTCGGCAACAGGACCCTTCGCCAAAAGATCAGCAAGAACAGCCAGCCAAGGGGCACCTGGTGGCTCAGTCGTTAGGCGTCTGCCTTCGGCTCAGGTCATGATCCCAGGGTCCTACATCAGGTTCCCTGCTCCCCCGGAAGCCTGCTTCTCCCTCTCCCACTCTGCCAGCTTGTGTTCCCTCTCTCACTGTGTCTCTCTCTGTCAAATAAATAAATAAAATCTTAAAAAAAAAAAATCAGCCAGCCATGACCAAGTTTACCAATCAATGAGAATGGCAGATCTCCAGCACTAGGGGAATACAGCACATGGATTTCATGGCTTTTTTTCCCATGATTCTTTGTTCTTTGAAAGTGAATATTTTTAATTTTCTTTTTTTCTTTTGCTTTTTTTTTAATTTTTCTTTTTCCTTTTTCAACCAACAACTTATCATTCCCTTTTTAAAAAAAAATTATTTTTCATTTAAGAGTCATATTCTATCCCTTCATAGTAGTTTAACATTATTTTTGGTATATATATAGATATATATATCTATATATATATCTATATATGTTGTTCTCTCTAAAAATTTGGGATACAGTTGCTTGTAACAGACCAAAATGTACCCTAAATCTCTAGTGTATGGCTTTGTTCTAGTTTTCTGCCTGATCACATTCTCGCCCTCTTTTTTTTTTTTATTCCTCTTCTTTCTTTTTTCAAACAACTTCTTATCAATTCTTTTATAATTTTCATCTTTCCAGTCATATTCCATCCCTTCATCATATTTAACCTTATTTTTGTACATATGGAAGTTTTTCTTTCTTTAAACTTTTGGGAGGTAGTTTCTTCTAACAGACCAAAATACACCCAAAATCTAGTGAGTGGCACTGATCTATGAACCAGCCTGATCATATTTGATCATATCCTGTTTTTTTTTAATCTTTTTCTTTTTTTTTCTTTTTTTCTTTCCCTTTCTTTTCCCCCAGTTTCAGGGCTTTTCTGATTTGTTTAGTGTATATGTTTCTGGGGTCATTGTTACCCTCTTAGCATTTTGTTCTCTCATTCATCTATTGTGCTCTGCACAAAATGACAAGATGAAAAAATTCACCTACTCAATACGGACATTAGTACGATATTGGACCTAGAGTTCAGAATCATGATTTTAAAGATACTAGCTGGGCTTGAAAAAAGCATGGGAGATATTAGAGAAACCCTTTCTGGAGAAATAAAAGAACTAAAATCTAACCAAGTTGAAATCAAAAAGGCTATTAATGAGGTGCAAGCAAATTGGAGCTCTGACTGCTAGGATAAATGAGGCAGAAGAAAAAATTAGTGATATAGAAGACCAAATGTTGGAAAATAAAGAAGCTGAGAAAAAGAGAGATAACCAACTACTGGATCATGAGGGCAGAATTCGAGAGATAAGTGATACCATAAGACGAAACAACATTAGAATAACTGGGATCCCAGAAGAAGAACAAAGAGGGAGAGGGGCAGAAGGTATATTGGAGCAAATTATAGCAGAGAACTTCCCTAATTTGGGGAAGGAAACAGGCATCAAAATCCAGAAGGCACAGAGAACCCCCTTTAAAATCAATAAAAATAGGTCAACACCCCGACAACTAATAATAAAACTTATGAGTCTCAGAGACAAAGAGAAAATCCTGAAGGCAGCTCGGGACAAGAGGTCTGTAACCTACAATGGTAGAAACATTAGATTGGCAACAGACCTATCCACAGAGACCTGGCAGGCCAGAAAGGACTGGCAGGATACATTCAGAGCACTAAACGAGAAAAATATGCAGCCAAGAATACTATATCCAGCTAGGGTGTCATTGAAAATAGAAGGAGAGATAAAAAGCTTCCAGGACAAAGAAAAACTAAAGGAATTTGCAAACACAAAACCAGCCCTAAAGAAATCTTGAAAGGGGTCCTCTAAGCAAAGAGAGAGCCTAAATGCAACATAGACCAGAAAGGAACACAGACAATCTACAGTAACAGTCACCTTACAGGCAATACAATGGCACTAAATTCCTATCTTTCAATAGTTACCCTGAATGTAAATGGGCTAAATGCCCGAACCAAAAGACACAGGCTATCAGACTGGATTAAAAAACAAGACCCATCGATATGCTGTCTGCAAGAGTCTCATTTTAGAACCAAAGACACTCCCAGATCGAAAGTGAGGGGGTGGAAAGCCATTTCCAATGCTAATGGACACCAAATAAAGATGGTATGGCAATCCTTATATCAGACAAATTAGATTTTAAACCAAAGATTATAAGAGATGAGGAAGGACACTATATCCTACTTAACGGGTCTATCCAACAAGAAGATCTAACAATTGTAAATATCTATGCCTCTAACATGGGAGCAACTACTTCTATAAGGCAATTAATAACAAATAAAGTCTTAAAAAATAAAGTCTTAAAAAATATTTTTTTTTCTTTGCACTAATTTTTAGGATAAAATGCTAAAAATGTTACAAAATGTAACCCTATATGTATACCTAAAACAAGGCACAATTTTAATACACACATTAAATATTTTGTGTTTCTTCTAGAAAGGATGAGTACTTTCATTTTACCACAACTAATGTATATATGTAACTGTATGTATATATATTTCTCACTTCAGTAACAAAGGTTTCAAAACAAACTATTCAATGAACAATGGATATTTCAAGTGGAGTTCCGAAAAGTTTTGGTTTTTTCTTCGAAACTTCCAGGTGAGGGTAGAGTGATGCATGTCGTTGTACTGGTTTGGGATTTAATGTAGTTCTGACATTTTGTTTCCCAAATTCCCTCTCAATTAAGTTTGAAAGGGCGCAAAAACAGAAATTGCTTGTGCCTGCTGGATTGTTTTTGGTCCCTCTACCTCACTTTCTCTGTACAGAAGTGTAGCCCTCTCACTCAGACATTCACAATACAAAAAAGATCCAGGGGTAATAGGACAGGGATGCAATTGATGTATGGAGGTTCTTACATGCAATATTTGTTTACATCATTGTGCAAGAAAACAGGGATGGTGGATTTCAAATGGAAGTGTTTTCATGATTTAGAACTCATATTAATAGAAACTGAATGCTAGTTCTTAAATAACTCTTAATAAATGTTATTCTTACTGGATAATATTTAATGCATTGAGTATATCAAATAAGTTACATAATGTATTAGTATATTAAAATACATAATAATATATGATTTATTAAATACGAAAATACATTGGTGTATGTTTCTGTTTTATTGAGGTATAATCGATATAATTCTACTGTTCTTAGGTGTACTGCATAAAAATTTGATATATCTATATATTATAAAATAATTATCACAATAAGTTTAGTTATCATCTGTCACCACACAGAGCTACAATTCATTTTGTTATGATGAGAACTACTAAAACCTACACTCTCAGCCACTTTCTTATATACAACAGACCATTGTTAACTACAGTCACTATGCTCTACATTAATTACATCACAGGACTTACTTATTTTTAACTTATGTATCATATAACTAGAATTTTTACCTCTTGAACACCTACACCCATTTGCCTATAAATTTTTATGAATTTTTGATAACTGCTTGTAACCTTGGAATTATAATTTTACTGTTTCATGAAATATAAAAGTTATATGGGTAGATCCCATATAACATGATTGTATTATAAAAGTCAATTTTTATAAGTTCTTAGAATTTTTCATGGGAGGGAACAGTACATTTCTGGATGTATGTATTTATAAAACAAATATCTGTAAAACTTTTTTTTTATTTTCATTGGAGTTTTGGAAAAATCCACTTTCCACTCTTGATGGATAGAAACTTTGATTTTCTTTCTAAAGATATGACTAATGGATAATCTCTAAGCATTGAATATTGA
>NW_025411404.1:0-4727 GCF_002201575.2 Neomonachus schauinslandi | reverse complement strand
ACCCTTATTAGCTTTCAAAACACCAGTTTATTTCCTTACACTTCATGGGGTCAGAAGTCTGAAATTGGTCTCACTGAGCTAAAATCTAGTCATTGTCAGGCTGCATTTCCTCTGGAAAATCTAGACTAGAATAGTTTCCTTGCCTTTTCACTTTCTAGATATCTCCTGAGCTCCATGGCTGGTGCCTTCCTTCCCTGACTTTTGAGGTCAGCAACATTGAGCTGAAACCTCACACTGTCATTTCTCTGATTCCTTCAGTTTCCTGCTCCCACATTTAAAGACCCTCGTGATTAGTTTGGGTTCACATTGCTATCCTGCATAATCTCCCTATTTTAAAGTCAAGTGATTAGCAACCTTAATTCCATCTGTAACCTGGACTTTACTTTGCCATATAAACCAACATATCCACAGTGTACAGTGAATAGAATGCAGACATCTTTTTGCCCCATTTTTCCATTTGTATGGTCACCATGGCTTTCTGTGCCCTTGTGTATCCTTAATAGAGGAACAACAAGGTCAGCTCCAAGCAATACCAAGATATTCTTATAATAACTGGTCAACTATGAATATTAGGGGCTGCTTATCTCAGGTGAACAATATTCTATTTATTTATATAGACTTCTTATCAATGTGTCTGTCACTTTGATTGACTTGTGAATGTTGACCCACCCTTGCATCCTGGGGATAAATCCCACTTGGTCGTGGTGGATGATCCTTTTAATGTATTGTTGGATCCTATTAGCTAGGATTTTGTTGAGGATTTTGGAATCCATATTCATCAGGGATATTGGTCTGAAATTCTCCTTTTTGATGGGGTCTTTGCCTGGTTTGGGAATTAAGGTAATGCTGGCCTCATGGAATGAGTCTGGAAGCTTTCCTTCTGTTTTTTATTTTTTGAAACAGTGTCAGGAGAATAAGTATTATTTTTTTGAATGTTTGGTAGAATTCCCCAGGGAATCCATCAGGCCCTGGACTCTTGTTTTTGGGGAGGTTTTGGATCACTGCCTCAATCTCATTACTGGTTGTTGGCCTATTCAGGTTGTCAGTTTCTTCCTGTTTCAGTCTTGGCAGCTTATAGGTTTCCAGGAAGGCCTCCATTTCATCCAGATTGCTCAGTTTCTTCACCTATATTTGGTGATAATAATTTCTAATAATTGTTTCTATTTCCTTGGTGTAAGTTGTGATCTCTCCCTTTTCATTCCTCATTTTATTAGACCATTTTTATAACATTTGGTGGGTGGATTTTTTGGTTTAACCTATTTTACTGTATTACTATAAATTTTTCATGTTTTTGATTCCATTTGCACACTCCAGTAAAATTAATTACCACGTCAATAAAAATTTAAAATGTATTACAACTAATTAATTAAAGAAGTGAAAGTTTATAATGATTGCAGTGAAGTATAAGGTGCTGTTCAGTTATGTAATAGAGGGTTTTTCCTTAGTCCTATTTAAGTAGAATCATGAAAATACACCTTTAAGCACAGTGCACATCACTCAGTAATTCTTCAATAAATATACTTTTGATAATTGTTAGTCCTGTTATTTATATCATTATTAGTCAATATTGCTGTTTTCTCTTATTTAAGTAACTTATCCAGAATTGCCAGCCTTTGATTCATATATATAGGAGTCATATATATATATGCATATATATACATATATAATATATATATATATTTTTCCTCTCATGTCTCACTTCATTGACTGTATCTATTGGTAAATACCTGTATAAATATAAAATTTTAAAAAACCCTTTATATAATGTTTTGGGGAATTCTACTAAAATTAAGAATTTAATTTAATTAACTTAGGGTAATACTGAATAGTTATGTTTGGGTCATTAGTAATCCATTGTGATGATCTCCAACTTTTATGAAAGCATTTGTTGCCAGGTATATTTTTTTTATTTCCTTCCCTCATTGCTATCTATCAATCAAATTAAAAAAAAAATCTCTGCTTGAGCAAAAAGAAGAAGAAAGCAAATATATATTTGATATATCTAGTGCTTCCTATTCACTCTATATTTAACTCAATAAATAACACTATAAAGAGACATTATTATCCCCCTTTTATACATGATTACACTGGAGCTTAGATTGCACATGTAACTTATCCCAAATCATATATCTGAAAGTTTGAAGAACATAAAGGTTGAATTTAGTCATCCCTTTTTGTAAGAATTTTTTTAGGGGGCGGATATATTTCACTCTGTCCCCTATGTAATTGCCAGATTTTCTTGACGCATTGGTTATTGCTAAAATATAGGCTGGCAGGAATGATGGCATTCCTGGGTAGTTTGCATACATTCCCTCCTTTAAGACTATTTTGCAGCAGCTGCCACTTTTACCTTCGTCATATCCTGGGTTTAGCATTATGTGAGTCAAACAGGACATTTCTTCAGGGATCAACTATCCTGAGATTTTAAAATAAGCCACATGGAGATAATAAATGGAGAAGGTGTTGGGTCATCTGTATTACTTTAAATACCTTCCTACGGGCATTTCCAGAGCCTGGAACTCAGAACTCCTTAGGTTTTATATCTATAATATATAAAAAACCAACACTCAACAGGGGGAGGAAAAAAAATATATATCCAAATAGCAAATGGGCAAAAGACATGAACAGACATTTCAACAAAGAGAACATGCACATGGCAAATAAGGACAAGAAAAAAACTGTACATTAGTTGCCATGAGGGAAATGTAAAGGAAAAACTTGATTGAAAGTCACTACTACCTCCCTTTTAGGAGAGCTCGTTAATATAAAACACAGTAAAAACATCAAATGTAGGAAAGAGCCAGCTCTCCGCCATTGCTGGTGGGAATGTAAATGGAACAGCTACTCTGGTAAGACAGTTTGATAGGTTCTGCAAAAGTGAAACATAAATGTGACAACCCAGCACCCACTGTCCTGGACCTTTATTCTAGAGAATGAAAATTTAAGATCCCACAAAACACTGTGCCCAAATATTCACTGTGGGATTATTTGTAGTCTCTAAAGACTGGAAACAAACCAAAATATCCCTCAAAAGGGGAGCAGATGAACAAACTGTGGCATTTCCAACCTAGGGAGCACAACTCAGTGATAAAAAGTAATAAAGTTAGGATAACACAAAACGTGGATGGATTCCAGGTATATTATCCTGATTGAAAACAAACAAAAAAACATCATCACTGGTCACAGCTGTAGGGGTCCCCTCATGTAACAAAATGCCAACAAAATGGCAACACAAAATGCCAAAGTGTAAAACACAGGGGTGAATGGCATGGAAGGGATGGCTGGGGCAGGGGAGGGTAGCATGAGGGAAATCTTCGTGCTGATGGAGTAGTTCCATACCTGGATTGTGCTGTTGAACATATAAATGTCCATGACAAAGTGACAGACCTAGACATATCCATCTTACCACTGTCAGTTTCCTGGTGCGAATAGTGTCCTGCAGTGATGTAGGATGTTACCTTGGGGCAAAATGAGCCAAAAGTGCCTCTGCAACGGGACATTTCTGTACTATCTGAACCTTCCTGTAAATCACTAAAGGTACCTAAATCCCTCCCTACCTATAGTATTGCTCTACCTTTCAACACACCTCAGAATAGTTCTCTAAAGCTATCAGTCCCACCCTGGCCCCTTGAAGCTCCAAGCATCCCCAGGACCCTAATGTGTGGGTGTTAAGCAGCAGCGTTGGAGGCAGGAGGAACCTGGTGTTGGTCTGTGACTGGGCAGGTGCTTGGCTGTGATGTGCTGTACCCTAAGGGGCAGAGAAGGCCACGTGTGGGACAGGACAGAGGCAGGACCTAGACTGCTCTCCTCCTGAACCTGCTGTTTTGAGGTTGGGAAGGAACTGACAGGACATGGACCTGGTTCACAGCCTGCCCTCCCTCCTCTGGACAGCATCTGTCCCCTGCTCTTGTAGATCCACTCCCCAACCCTGCCTTCTGCATCCTGCTCACACAGCCATGCCCCCAAAGTTGCCCACATTTTACAGATGAAGGAATGGGGGCTCAAGGGGTGAACTGCTCTTCTTAACAGCCCCAAAGTGGGGTCCCAGCACCTCCAAGATCCTGTTGTGTCCAGAAACATGTGTCTGGTAAGTGGGGTCTGAGCAGGTGGCCACTAGAGGTTAGCAGCTCTGGTATCACACTGTGATCCACTTCCCCTTCAAATCCAAGTGACCTGGACTTCACTAGCCTCCCCGCTGGCTCCTGAAAGCAGCAGCCCTCCTATAAGATCAGACACAATCCATCTTAGAGATACTAAGCTCTCTCCTCCCAAGTCCCCCTCATTTTGACCTTCCCTAAGAGCTTTTTCATGGCTCTAATCAGTTCATGTCTAGGTGATATGAGCACAGTGCCCTGAGCTCCTCCAAGGGGCCATGGCTCTAGGCTCTCTTACCTCCACTACAGTCACAGGCAGACCCCAGCTCATTAACATCCACAAGGCACTTGAGCTCCCACATCCTGTTTTGAGGTTAAGGGATAATCTCTAGTGAGAAGACAAACCTGGAACCTTACTTTCCTCCTTCCTTCTGTCCAATGAATGGCAGAATCTCAGCTCTGCCTATTAGAGGTAGACACCTTCCTCCATATCCACAGACACCTGAGTATTCCATGCGCACCTGTTCCCACCTGTTCCTACCTGTCTCCTTCTCTTCTTTACTCTGTCCATCCACCCCTCCACATAGAGCAGCAAGTAGTAATCTGTGTCTCCCCCAACTTCTGCAGTGCTTC
>NW_025411403.1:0-4731 GCF_002201575.2 Neomonachus schauinslandi | reverse complement strand
AACACAATATAACAGCAAAATGGTATTAAATTGAGAGAAGCAAATCCATGTTTAAAAATTTATAAAATCTTTTTGACAAAGAGTAAAAGAAAAAAGTTTCGGTGTCATTGAGTGATATCCTCATATTTTAATTTCTCTGTTTTTCTATGGATGCTTTTCCATGGGTTATTACTCCTTAAAATTACAGAACTAAATAGACAAAACCAAAAGCACTAGAGAACATGTTTTATGCACCCAGTTTCAAAGTCCTGCAACTCACCTGTTTCAGCGGAAGCCACCATAAAGAGGTGCCTAATGGTCCATAGCTCTGGCACCCAAATCGCTATTAGGAATTCAGAAAGTGCTTCCGTTCTCATATAAAGTGTGTGTCACCTGGCTAAAACCTAAGGAGTTCTGAGTCCCAGGCTCTGGAAATGCCCGTAGGAAGGTATTTAAAGTAATACAGATGACCCAACACCTTCTCCATTTATTATCTCCATGTGGCTTATTTTAAAATCTCAGGATAGTTGATCCCTGAAGAAATGTCCTGTTTGACTCACATAATGCTAAAACCAGGATATGAGGAACGTAAAAGTGGCAGCTGCTGCATAATAGTCTTAAAGGAGGGAATGTATGCAAACTACCCAGGGATGCCTTCAATCCTGCCAGCCTATATTTTAACAATAACCAATGCGTCAAGAAAATCTGGCAATTACATAGGGGACAGAGTGAAATATATCCGCCCCTTAAAAAAAATCTTCCAAAAAGGGAAGACTAAATTCAACCTTTATGTTCTTGAAACTTTCAGATATATGATTTGGGATAAGTTACATGTGCAATCTAAGCTCCAGCTTAATCATCTATAAAAGGGGGATAATACTGTCTCTCTTATAGTGTTATTTATTGAGTTAAATTATACAGTGAATAGGAAGCACTAGATATACCAAATATACATTTGCTTTCTTCTTTCTTTTTGCTCAAGCAGAGATTTGTTTTTTTTTTTAATTTGATTGATAGATAGTAATGAGGGAAGGAAATAAAAAAATATACCTGGCAACAAATGCTTTCATAAAAGTTGGAGATCATCACAATGGTTTACTAATGACCCAAACATAACTATTCAGTATTACCTTATGTTAATTGAATTAAATTCATTAATTTTAGTATAATTCCCCAAAACAAGATATAAAGGGTTTTTAAAATTTTATCTTTATACAGGTATTTACCAATAGATACAGTTAATGAAGTGAGACATGAGAGGAAAAATATATATATATATATTATATATGTATATATAAGCATATATATATGACTCATATATATATGAATCAAAGGCTGGCAATTCTGGATAAGTTACTTAAATAAGAGAAAACAGCAATATTGACTAATAATGATATAAATAACAGCACTAACAATTATCAAAAGTATATTTATTGAAGAAATACTGAGTGATGTGCACTGTGCTTAAAGGTGTATTTTCATGATTCTACTTAAATAGGACTAAGGAAAAACCCTCTATTACATAACTCAACAGCACCTTATACTTCACTGCAATCATTATAAACTTTCACTTCTTTAATTAATTAGTTGTAATACATTTTAAATTTTTATTGATGTGGTAATTAATTTTACTGGAGTGTACAAATGGAATCAAAAATATGAAAAATTTATAGTAATACAGTAAGATAGGTTAACCCAAAAAATCCACCCACCAAATGTTATAAAAATGGTCTAATAAAATGAGGAATGAAAAGGGAGAGATCACAACTTACACCAAGGAAATAGAAACAATTATTAGAAATTATTATCAACAAATATAGGTGAAGAAACTGAGCAATCTGGATGAAATGGAGGCCTTCCTGGAAACCTATAAGCTGCCAAGACTGAAACAGGAAGAAACTGACAACCTAAATAGGCCAACAACCAGTAATGAGATTGAAGCAGTGATCCAAAACCTCCCCAAAAACAAGAGTGCAGGGCCTGATGGATTCCCTGGGGAATTCTACCAAACATTCAAAAAAATAATACTTATTCTCCTGACACTGTTTCAAAAAATAAAAAACAGAAGGAAAGCTTCCAGACTCATTCCATGAGGCCAGCATAACCTTAATCCCCAACCCAGGCAAAGACCCCATCAAAAAGGAGAATTTCAGACCGATATCACTGATGAATATGGATTCCAAAATCCTCAACAAAATCCGAGCTAATAGGATCCAACAATACATTAAAAGGATCATCCACCACCTCCAAGTGGGATTTATCCCCAGGATGCAAGGGTGGGTCAACATTCACAAGTCAATCAAAGTGACAGACACATTAATGAGAAGTCTATATAAATAAATAGAATATTGTTCACCTGAGATAAGCAGCCCCTAATATTCATAGTTGACCAGTTATTATAAGAATATCTTGGTATTGCTTGGAGCTGACCTGGTTGTTCCTCTATTAAGGATACACAAGGGCACAGAAAGCCATGGTGACCATACAAATGGAAAAATGGGGCAAAAAGATGTCTGCATTCTATTCACTGTACACTGTGGGTATGTTGGTTTATATGGCAAAGTAAAGTCCAGGTTACAGATGGAATTAAGGTTGCTAATCACTTGACTTTAAAAGAGGGAGATTATGCAGGATAGCAATGTGAACCCAAACTAATCACGAGGGTCTTTAAATGTGGGAGCAGGAAACTGAAGGAATCAGAGAAATGACAGTGTGAGGTTTCAGCTCAATGTTGCTGACCTCAAAAGTCAGGGAAGGAAGGCACCAGCCATGGAGCTCAGGAGATATCTAGAAAGTGAAAAGGCAAGGAAACTATTCTATTCTAGATTTTCCAGAGGAAATGCAGCCTGACAATGACTAGATTTTAGCTCAGTGAGACCAATTTCAGACTTCTGACCCCATGAAGTGTAAGGAAATAAACTGGTGTTTTGAAAGCTAATAAGGGTAGAGTAATGTGTTCTATCAGCAATAGGAAACTAATACCATCAATATTGAATATTGAATACAGCAACTCTGTGACCATGATGGACCACGGCAAAAACAAGACCCTGCCCGATCCTGTGTGAACATAGACACAACACGAACATCAGCCAGGTCAAAAAACTACTGAGCATTTCCCTTTCCTACAAATGAATGACTGTGGCTTTGTTACCAGTGACTGTGTTAGCCTTGCTCTGATAGGGTTCACCTATGTAAGAGTTATTAAGACAGACAGTCATAGAATTCCTCATGCTTGCATGAGCAAGCATGGACATGCTTCTCTCAATTTAATACCAAAGCAAACCCCACTTCCTAAAAGCCTTGCACAATCACCTAACACAAACCTAAACATTATATATTCTTTCTATAATTTTCATCCTGAGCTGTCCTATGATTCCCCTAAGATGGGTGCTCCCCACACTACAATAATTAATAAACCCATTTTTAATTGGGTTTATTAATAGGCACAGCATAGGGAACATAGTCACTGATATTGTAATTCTGTTGTATGGCGACTGATGGTAACTGCACTTGTGGTGAGCATAGCAGCATAATATTTAAGCTTGTGGAATCTCAAGTTGTGGAACCTCAAGTTCTTGCACCTAAAACTAATGCAAAATTACCTTTTGACTATACTGAAATAAAATTAAAAGTAAATAAAGCCATCTCTTTCTTTTTATTCCCAGTTTATTTTTTATTATTAATTTTTCCATTCTATATAGTTAATATACAGATCCCATGGTATCTGTTCTCACTGACCGGCTTATTTCACTTACCATAATACACTCAAGCTCCATCCATGTTGTTGCAAATAGCAAGATCTCGTTATTTTTTATGGCTGTATAATTTTCCGTTTTTGGTGTGTCTGTGTGTGTGTGTGTGTATGTTATAATATATATTATATATATGTATATAAATACATATGTATTTATATGGTTTATATGTATGTGCATGTGTGTTTACATACATACCACATCTTATTGATCTACTGATTAACAGATGGATCCTTGGGCTGCTTCTAGAATTTGGCAATTGTCAATAATGCTGCTGTAAACATAGGGGTGTATATATCCCTTTCAATTAGTGTTCTTGTATTCTTTGGGTAAATACCCAGGAGTGTGGTTACTGGCTTGTACGGTACTTGTGTTTTTAACTTTTTGCGGAACCTCCATACTGTTTTCCACAGTGTCTAGACCAGTTTGTTTTCTCATCAATAGTGCAAGAGGGTTCCTTTTTCACATCCTCACAAACACTTGTTCTTTCGTTGTGTTGATGTTGATTTTAGCCATTCTGACAGGTATGAGGTGGTATCTCATTATAGTTTGATTTGAATCTCCCTGATGATGATGATATTGAGCATCTTTTCATGTGTCTGTGGGCCAATGGGACGTCTTCTTTGGAAAAATGTTTGTTATGTCTTCGGTCCATTTTTATTGGATGATTTGTTTATTGGGAGTTGAGCTGTGTAAGTTCTTTATATATTTTGGAAATTAACCCTTTATTGGATAGCTGTTTGCAAATACCTTCTCTGATTCTGGAGGTTGTCTTTAATTTTCATTGATTGTTTCCTTTGCTGTACAGAAGCTTTGCATTTTGAGGTAGTCCCAGTAGTTTATATTTTATTGCCTGTGTTCAGGAGATCTATCTGGAAAAATGCTGCTAGGGGCGCCTGGGTGGCTCAGTCGTTATGCGTCTGCCTTTGGCTCAAGTCATGATCCCAGGGCCTTGGGATTGAGCCTCACATCGGGCTCCTGGCTCAGCGGGAACCCTGCT
>NW_025411402.1:0-4734 GCF_002201575.2 Neomonachus schauinslandi | reverse complement strand
GCACATGTGTCCTGCTGTCAGGACCAAGCATTTAGCAATTTTTAAAAGAAATCTTAAAAAAAAAAAAAGTTGCTGGGGAGGTGAATCTATCATGTTATAAGACATGGCCATGGGATATTATAAGTAACTATTTCAATAAATGATTGAAATTGACATAGCTATACCAATTTAGTTCCACATTATCATGAGAAGTAAATCATTAATATGTAATATAAGAAAAATGAAATAATGGACCTTGTGTTGGCATCAGTCATAGGTATGAAAGATCTTTCAGTCTGAGTTTAAAGAGACTTAAAGTACTATAAGTATGTACATACACTTTAGAGAGAATGGGGATAAGGGAAAAAGAGGGAGAACAATCAGAAAGAATCAGAAAGAGATGCAGACAGAGGGAGAGATGTTATTGTAAATGTGTATCTCATGATTGTACACCAACTGGATTTGTACACACCTCACATGCAATAGAATATAATACAAAATAAACTTGAAAATGCATTCAGATATAGGAATTTAAGACCTAGAATGTACTTATACAAATAATTCAATTACATTCAAAATATCACTAATAGTTCTGCATATAAACATTGTGTCAGAATTACCTCTCTAAGATACTATTATTTATGAAAGCTACACATCTGTGGGGATTTTTTGGTATGGTATAAAACCACTAAACCATCAGAGAGAACCTGAAAACATCACCATTCAATTACAGTGCTTAACTTTTGCCCTAACAATGCTTAAAATCACCATACCAATATAACCGGAACTCTGAAAATTCCTTGGCCTTGCATAGGCAGGTGGAATCAGAACTCTAAAATCCACTGGCCATGAATTTCCTCTTCCATCTGCAGATTTCTGCTCCACACATTACCAACCAGAGCACATGAAATACCTGAAAAAGGTAGGATTATCCACTATCAACATTCTTCTCAGAATAAACAATTTAAAAAGTTACCCAACTGTGTAATCTATGTACAAAGTGTAATGCTTTACATGACTCCCTATGATATAATAGTTAAATAGATAAATACATAGAGATAAGGACAAATATATTCTCAAAGCAATGACAGGTAAAAGCACTATGGTGGAAATCTTTAAGTACTACACAGAAAGTCATAAAAAAGGATATGTTGGTATTATATAAAATCTCAGACATCTGTTGACATTAGGTTAATTATTAACTTCTGGAAGCTATCTTGCAGCAGAGTTAATGATGCTGAACCAGACACGTTGCCAGCTCTCAAGTGAGTCTGATGACCCTATTCATCCAGCTGCTTAGTACTGAAGAAGCATCCTTAAAAACCAACCAAAGAGGGGCGCTTGGGTGGCTCAGTCATTAAGCGTCTGCCTTCGGCTCAGGTCATGATCCCAGGGTCCTGGGATCGAGCCCCACATCAGGCTCCCTGCTCAGCGGGTAGCCTGCTTCTCCCTCTCCCACTCCCCCTGCTTGTGTTCCCTCTCTCGCTGTGTCTCTATCAAATAAATAAATAAAATATTAAAAAAAAAAAAAACAACCAAAGAGGCATCAGAAAATGAGCATTTCAGTTCTATCCCGTTCAAATGGTTAGGCATACAGTACGTTTTTAGTTCTTCTAAGATTAAAAATCTGAATCAGGTTTCAGGGTAGACCCATTGGTGTGTGAAAGAAATTGATACAAAACTGGCATAAAATAAATATTTAAGATATCGGAAGAGAGAATATAAGATTTCACACTATTTTATACTTCCTTGGATTTCCTGTGGAGATGCATTCAGTGGTATCCACAAAAAGAATCTATGCACAAAAAATTTCTTAATGGAATTAATTATAAAACTGAGACGGTGTAAATGTGCAACAACAGGGAATGTGCCCAGACTCACACCTGCTCAGAAGAGCGAATAAAAACAAACCATGGGGGGTGCCTGGGTGGCTCAGTTGGTTAAGCGACTGCCTTTGGCTCAGGTCATGATCCTGGAGTCCCGGGATCGAGTCCCGCATCGGGCTCCCTGCTCGGCGGGGAACCTGCTTCTCCCTCTGACCCTTCCCCATCTCGTGCTCTCTCTCTCTGTCTCATTCTCTCTCTCAAATAAATAAGTAAAATCTTTAAAAAAAAAACAAAAAAACAAACCATGGGTCAGTCTCATGTACACACACACAAATATAGATAAATTATCTGAAATCAATTGCTGGTGTTTTAAAGGTGTCTAATAAAGGAATTACTCACCAAAGGAGGACAAAAGTGAAATGCTAACTCATCCAAGGAAAACACCAATATCATATTGTACCATCAGAATAAATAATGATATATTTTAATATTATCCTATCAGTAAGCCTAAGAAGCAGGTAAGAGAAGATAAGATTCTGGTGAGCTGAACTGTACAAATGATTTCCTTCTTTTACGGATTATATATGTATGTGTATGTGTATATACATATATATAAAAAATGCTGAATGGCTTCTATCTGACAGGTATAAAACTGAATATGATTTTAAGCTGAAAAATTAAATATCAGGCAAAGGAGATGCCCACTAAAAGAGAAAAAAGAATGTGATTGTCTCTGAATGTTACAATTGTTTCCAATGTCTTCCTGGAGAGCACACTGGGAGGGAACTAGAATACTCTTGTCATAGTCTATCACCTTTTTTTTTTTTTTTAACATTGAATTCAGGAAAATTATTATACTTGAGTAACACTGGATATGAGAAAGATCAGGCTGCATAATGCATTCTCCTGATCTCAACAGTATGTTCTGCTGATCTGGGTCACTTTCTTCTCTTCCACCTCCTCTACTCAGCATTCATCCCTCTCCCATCTGTGGGCAACACCACAGCACACAATCTTCCCAGAGAAAGGATATGTTTAGACTAAGGTTAAATGAGAAATTTCATTTCATCTACTTCTTACCACATTTAAAGACTTGTGTAAGTAGTCTAAAAGCCATCATCTATATGTATGTAGGTATCAAATGACTGAATGCAGTAAGAAAGATTGATTCCTCTTAGACAAACTATGTAAATAATAGTACATAGTAATAGTAAACACATCCGTCCCAGGTAAGGAGCACAGAATGGTGTCTCTAGCAAGTACCATGATATGATATGTTCCAGGAAAATCCACACATAAATTATTACTATGCATACAAAACAATAAATACTTGATTAGCACAACTTCATATATTGAGAGAAAAATGTTATTAGATAAAATAAAAATAGATTCTACAAAACAAAAACAATGGCATTCTACGTAATAATTACCATAAAAAAAATGAATATAGTGGGAAATGACATCTTACAAGAACACAATTTTGCAATAATAATTAAGAGAACGGACATCAAATGAAAGACGTTAAATGTTTAATATCAGCACACATAAGCTGAAGGAGCCATTACCATAAGTGTTCGATGCCAACATATACGTCTGAAAGTTTAAGTGGAAGAGTCCATATTTCTTGAAAACCAGATACTCAGTAAGCAAACTACACATTTTAAAGACCAAAGATCTCAAGAAAATGTCTGTACTGAAGATATTTCAGTTATATAACATTCACTGATATGATTGACATACAAATTCTGCCCTATCCAGCTCCTGAATGATCCTGAAATAGTGTTGGCAATGCTAGGAATGAATCACTATTGCTTTAATAATGCATCTGTCTCCTACATCTGAGCTGACCCCAGATATACTAGAACAAGCCCCTGAGGGCAATGCAGGATGAGCTAATGAGGGGGAATGCAGCTATCAGAACACTGGAAATGACAGGTCTAATGAACATGGACAGTGCTTTCCACCACGTTCCATGGGAGAAGAGGATCAAATAGGGATTGCACTGCACGTTGTTTGTTCAGGGAATGCTCTCAGGATAAAGGGGATGAGGGAAGCAAAACAGAGCAGAGAACGATGCTAAGCAGGGATGTGGTCTCAAGTGGAATATGGCATAAGGGAATGGCTGTGAACCTTGCAGCCCATATTCCTAACACATAGGGAGTGGATTGGATCAGCAGCCAGGTAGAGAGCATCTAAGCAGGGCACCAACGGCATTCATACAAGAGTCCATTCAGGATCCTGGGCAAGGATAGAAGGATGGAACCCAGTGTCCAAGTAGAAATACATTGACACAATATTCACAAAACGGGACTCCACTGTTGTAATCTTCAACATAGCATTTTTAATAATCCTTACATATTTTAGATATCTTAGTAACTCTTAAGGGAGAAAATGAACATTTACAAACAATAAATACTGGGGCGCCTGGGTGGCTCAGTTGTTAAGTGTCTGCCTTTGGTTCAGGTCATGATCTCAGGGTCTTGGGATCGAGCCTCACATTGAGCCCCACATCGAACCCCACGTTGGACTCCGTCCTCTGCAGGAAGCCTGCTTCTGCCTCTCCCACTCCCCCTGCTTGTGTTCCCTCTCTCACTGTCTCTCTCTGTCAAATAAATAAAATCTTAAAAAAAAAAACAATAATAAATACTGACAATGAGTTTTAAGCCTAGAAAACAAATATTGTCTATTTTCACAGACAATAAGAACCAATGGGAAGGCGTGGAAGCATATAGCCTAATACTTTTACACATATGCATAAACTCTAATTCTATTACTGAAGGGCGTATTTTATCACCACTATATATGCATATTTAAAGTATTTTCCACATGTGCATACACAGGTATAATGAATGTACTACAGTAGAATGAAATGTGTGGGAACAACTTGGTGGAGTCTATAATGAACAACTAAATTTAGGTCCTATGTTTG